>NW_006207820.1:669212-727928 GCF_000334495.1 Tupaia belangeri chinensis
GAGATGGAGTTATCACACTTCTTCCTCCTTCTGGTAGTCCTCTCTCCTACATAGTTTATTTACACCCAGAACAGTGAAGACTGAGTGAGCCTCTTGTTTTTCCTGAACATAGATATGCCCACATTCCATAAATGTCTCTTTTTATAGGAGAACATGGGCAGCTTTCCAGCAGCCCCTAAACAAGACAGAAGTTTTCTAATCTCATGGGTCTTGTCCTACTCTTCAAGTGCAGGCAAATCTAGCTCTCTGAATGCCTTGGCAGAAGTTGAATCTCAGGAAACAGGTTATGGTGATTGCTAGGAATCAGAAACATTCTTTTATCTTGGACACAAAAACTTTTTTTCTGCCATAATTTATGAAGCTGTCTCATGCTAGCTTGTCAGTTTGATGTTGGGTAACATATTCACCCTTCACAGTTCCTGACTTGTCAGTGAGGGTGTAAGAAATGAAAATAATTGACTAATCTATTCAGAGGAGTCAGCTAAAATTTCATTATCTCTACGGACACCAGACTGCATTGTGAAGACAAAGTAGAAATGGCTGACCTTAGAGGTGGGAGAAGCTACTTAGCTTTTAATCCAAAGAGTTTGTGTGACTTACAATGCCAAAGATAAATTTTCCAACAGATAGTGATTAATACTTAGCTTGGGGACCAGCAGATGGCATGATGGTTACATCACTGAACACCCACATTGTTGACCGCAGTTCACGTTCATACCAGTGGCTTAAAACTCATGTCGGGCATGTGTGTATGCATGCCCAAAATCCCAAGAGGAGAATGGAAGAGAAGGGATTGCAGCATGGCCACCACCCCACGCCCCCAGGGGGGTGATGTCATACTTTCTCTCTCTCTCTGTTTTTTGGCAAGCACATGTGACCTATAGTCAAAAATCTCTCTTAAAAAAAAAAAAAAAAAAAAAAAAAGCTTAGCTTGAAGAATACCAAGTCTGGCAAATGGGAAGATTTTTTAAATAAGCAAAATAATTTCCACAGGCTGCAGAAATTCAGGAATATACCCTCAAAGTTCTTATTCCTGATCTTGGATGATATTCCAAATGTTCAGAATCAAGCATAACAAATTACTTTTACAAAAGTGTTATACCTCACTTGTGTTCAAGCAGAAAAAGTGTTGAGAACCACTACTGTATAGTCAGTCACTTAAAGTGCATTACGGAAAGATGGTTTTAAAAAACACAAAGGAGTAGGACCAGCAGTTAGCGTAATGGCGATGTTGCTGGACTCCCATGTAGTTGACTGTGGTTTGAGTTCCAGACCCGGCAGCTTAAACTCACACTGGGCGCATGTGCGTGTGTGCGTGCGTGCCCAAGATCCTGAGAGGAGAATGGAGGAAAAGGGATTGTGGTGTGGCCATACCCCTGGGGAGTGATTTCTTGTTTTCTGTCTCTCTGTCTCTCTGTCTTTCTGGCGAGCACACCCACCCTATAGCAAAAAATAAATAAAATTATAAAACCACCTCTCAAAAAAAAAAGAAAAAAAAAAAAACCACAAAGGAGCGATTGGCAGATGGTATAGCGATTGGCAGATGGTATAATGGTTACATTGCTAGACTCCATAGTCCATCACAGTTCGAGCCCTAGACCCAGTGGCTTAAATCTCATACCTAGCACAAGTATGTTAAAATCCCAAGAGGAGAATGAAGAAGAAAGGATTGAGGTGTCACCATCCACCCTGAAGGTTGAGTTCTTACTTTGTGTCTCTCTCTCTCTCTAGTCTCTCCAGTGAGTGTACACACCCTATAGCAAAAATCTCTCTCTAAAAGAATACAAGGCAAAGTTTCTATAAATTCAGAATATACATAAGATATACATAAGACTGTGTAGTCTATTATTTGTTGTTCCAGGCAACAAAATCAACTTATTCTTTAAGCAAGGAAAAGTCTGTGTTGCCTGTGAGAAAGAAAAAAAAATAGATAAGGTTTTAAAATGACCAAGAAACATTAACAGCCTTATCAGTATCTTTTTAGCTGGTAAAATAAAACACAGAAAAATGAAGGGTCCTAATGTATACGTATTGGCTTTAAGGACAGTTTCTTGCTTAGTAAATTGTCTAAGATGAAGAGATTTATTCTATGTGCACACCAATTCCAGAGAATACCCACAGCATTGCTACTTCAGGAAGTTTTCCCCTTGAAGAATAGAATCAGGTATATTAAACACTTAAAGCTTTAAAAAAAAAAAATTGCTGAACTCTTCTCAGATTGCTGAATTGTTCAAACTGAAGTGACTTAAGGGCTACAGTACCCAATGTTCATGTCTTTCAGAAGCGTGGTGTGTGGAAGACCTACTCGAGCAGTCGTTACTGAGTAAAATAATCAAGGACTCAGTAACTAAATTGCGTAAATGAGTATGTGGTGACTGCATTTATTATGAACTAAATTCTGCCCCTTCCAAATACACATGTCAAAGTCCTAAGCCCCATTGTGACTGTATTTGAAGACAGGGTCTATAGGAGGTAGTAAGTGTGAAATGAGATCATGAGGGTGGGGCCTTGATAGGACTGCTGACCTCAAAAGAGGACATCTCTTCCTCTCTTCTCTCCGCACATGCACAGAAAATAAGGCCATGCGAAAGCACAAGAAGGAACAATGCATGTGCCAGAAAGAAAGCCCTCACCAGGGACCAAATCAGCCAGCATTTTGATTGGGGACTTCTAGTCTCCAGACCTGTGAGAAAATGAATTCCTGTTGTTTAAGTCACCTTTTTTTTTTTTTTTTTTCTATTTTGTAATGACAGGGTAAGCAGGGTAAGAGTATTTATTTCCTAAGCCTTCATCTTCTGACTGATAGACATGTGTATCTGACTTTATTTCTCACTAAAAGAGCAGAGATCATAATTTTAACAGTTCATGGGAAAGAGAATCATAATTTTTAAACTCAGTGGAAATTCATGGTATACTAAGAGTTATTGTTGTAACTATATTTAGTCTCCGATCGGCATAGATAAATTTTCTTCCTGTGTTGTATCTGAGTATAAGTTTACTTCTTACTAACATTTAATCACTAAAGTTAGGTGTGCTGCCTTAAGATCAGGCTTACTCCTCAGAGTAATCCACTCCTAATTCTGCATAAACAGTATTCAACTTAGAATAGTGCATGACTTGAAATGAATAAAATAAATTCTATTTTTTACAGAAATTATTAATAATAGTTTCCATTTGGTGTTGGTCAGGAACCTAGATATTGATCATGCAAACTGCTAAAAGGATATGTATTTATTAATAATATAGGCACAGGGGCTCAGTTCTAAATGGAAATATATTCTAAGTTATCATCACCAATTTCATAAACCATAGCTTTCATCTGATACAAGAACTAGTTCTGGGTCTCCTTCTAATACTCAACAAATTACTTTATACTTGTTATTTAATTTTTTAATGGAATTTGTGACCTTCATTTTCACATCACCGAAATTTAAAAACTTTGAATCATTTAATCAAGAAAAATGTTACAGGACAGACTTATATGTATAAAACTTATACACACATATAAGAAAAAACTGTGTTAAAATATATATAATTAGGACTTCTGACACGTAAATTCTGCCTTCAGTTCAGTAGTTTCTAAGTGCATCAACAAATAGCAAAATTTTTCATAGATAAATGTTGTGAAATTAAATTATGGAGAAAAAAGTTCTATTGGTAAAAATAGCTTCTAAATTGAGCTTTAGCTATAAAAATATGGAGAATATACTAAAAATATTCTGTGCTTATTAAATGTTTTCACTATTCTAAATATTTACCCAAAAAAATCAGAAAAACAACCTTTCATTATTTTTTACTATTTAAAAACAAAGCTGGATGGGAACAACAGATGGTGTAACAACTATGTCACTGGACTCCCATGTAGTCAACCACGGTTCAAGTCCTGGACCCAGTGGCTTAAACTCACACCGGGCACGTTTGAGAGAGTGCCCAAGGTCCAGAGAGGAAAATAGATGAGAAGAAATTGCAGCATGGCCATCCTCCCTGGGGGGTGATTTCTCAGTTTCTGTTTCTCTCTATCTTTCTGGCATGAGCATGCATCCAATAGCAAAAACCTCTTAAAAAAAAAAAAGCCTTTAATTTAATTAAGTCAGAAAGAGCTATCCCAGACATAAAAAATGTGAACAAGATATGTCACTTAATTCCCAGTCACATTTTAAAAAGTAAAATGAAAAAGGTGAAAAAATTAATAATATTGTTATTTAAGCCAACGTGACTCAAGTATCTTCATTTAAACCATTATTCAATAGAAAAGTTATTGAGATATGTCATGTTCTTTTTATATTAAGACTTTAGTACTAGTGTGTATTTTACATTTTTACACATTTCAATTCAGCTACATTTCGACTGGATATACTTCAACTGCACTTAGATTTTATTTACATTTCATCTCTCTCTTTTTATTTCAAGTTCTTCATGGTCACATGTAGCCATTGGTTGGATGATACGGAGTTGGAAGGTACTGAACTAAAGGCAGAATTTATGTAATTTTTTGTTTACTTAGTAGTTCCTTCCCAGTGCAGCACTTTCTTTAAGAAGTGCTTGAATTACTTGAGTTATTTTTAAAGGACATAAGAACCTAGTTCAGAGTTTGAGGGTAAATGGTTTGCTAAAATAGTGTGGCTTAGAATCAGTAATGGAATCCAATAGCAACAGCTGAAATTGTTTCAGAAAAGCTACAGGTCTGCAGTAAGGTATCAGGAGTTGGGACCAACAGATGGCTTAAGCAGTTACCTCACTGGACTCCTACATGGCCGATGGCCCTCCCTATCTCAGACCAGTGGCTTGAAACGCATTTTAGGCACATGTGCGTAAATGCCCAAGATCCAAGGAGGAGAGTGGATTGCAGCACGGCCATCCCTCTTGTGGGGTGATTCTCACTTTCCCTCTCACTATCTCTGTCTCTTTATCTCTCCTGCAAGCACATGTACTCTAAGGCAAAGAAATCTACCAAAAAAAAAAAAAAAAGATAGCAGGAGTTACCCAAGCAAAGGTCCATCTTGAACAATGTATCTGATATAGTCTTAAGAATGAAGGGAGAGGAGTTGAACAAACATCTAGATATTATGGTATAGGAGGTTGAAATAAACTCTTATTTTGTGAAAAAGTAATCATTTAAAAATAAAAGCATCAAATAAATAAGAAGGAAAAACAATAGGAATTTGCTAAATTCTTTTTTTAATTTTTTTTTTGAGAGCTTTTTGCTATAGGGTACGCACACTCACCAGAAAGACAGAGAGACAGACAGAAAGTGAGAAATCACCCCCCAGGGTGGATGGCCATGCCACAATCCCTTCTCCTCCATTCTCCTCTCTAGATCTTGGGCACACACAAACGTGCACCCACAATGAGTTTAAGCCCCCGGGTCCAGGACTCTTACCACGTTTGATTACATGGGAGTCCAGTGAAATAGCCATTATGCTGAGGGTCTCAGGAATTTGATAAATTCTTAATATAAATCCTAAATGAAAAAAATGAAAGCTATGTACAGGCAAAGTTTTAAAAAGAATAATGCTGTGATCTTTATATTTTCTTATTAATATCCAAATTGACTAATTCAATAGTTAACCCTGAGTTAATATTAAAATAATTATAATATAATAATATATTAATATTGTATAGAAAACAACTAGCTTAAACAGATTTTAATCAGAAATTGAGGGCCACCAGGTGGTGTGATGGTTAAGATGCTGGATCCCACATGGCTGAATCTGCAGTTCGAGTAGTAAACTCAGAGGCTTGAAAAACATTCCAGGTGCATGTGCATGCATACCCAAAACCTTGAGAAGCGAATGGAGAAGAAGGGACTGTGCCATGGCTTTCTCTCTGAGGGTGATTTCTCACTTTCCCTCTCTCTGGTGGGAAAAAAAAAAAAATGTACGTGTCCCATTAATCTCTCATGATGTAGTATTCCTTGGATATGTAGACAATAAGTTCTTAAGGAAACATATTTTATTTAAAAAAAAAGTCAATCAAATATTTAAAAGGTAGTCCAAGACTTATTACAGAACTTTTTCCCCCCTTTTTTTGTGGTAATATATGTGTAACACGGAATCTACCATTCTATCCCCTTTTAACTGTGTAGTTCAGGAGCACTAAATACAGTCACAATGTTGTGCAACTACCACCAACAACCATCTCCATAACACTTTTCATGCTTTAAACTAAAATTCGTACCTATTAAGAAATAACCTCCCTTGGGGCTGGCAGATGGCGTGCTGGTTAAGGGCGCTGGACTCCCACATGGCTGACCATGGTTCAAGTCCCAGACCTGGCAGCTTGCTTTCTCACTTTCCCTCTGTCTAATTCTCTCTCAGTCTGTCCCTTTCTGGTCAAATTAAAATAAATAAATATTTTTTTTTTAAAGAAAAGAAATATCTCCCCTTTTACCCCTCCTGCTCAGTTTCTTGGAGCCTGTTTTATTTTCTGTCTTTACTGAGTACATCATATAAATAGTATCATACAGTACATATTTTTCATGACTGATTTATTTTATTTAACATTGGGTCCTCAAGATTCATCCATGTTGTAGCATCAGTCAGATTTTCTTTTCCTTTTAAAGCTAATACTCCACTGTACATACATATCACTTTTGGTTCATTCATCCATCAACAGATACTTGGGTTGCTTCCACATTTCAGCTATTGTGAATAATGCTACTGTGAATGTGGGTGTGCAAATCTCTTCAAGACCCTACTTCTAATACCTTTGGGTACCTAACCAGAAGTGACATTGCTGGAAATATCATTTTGGTTTTAATTTTTATGAAGAGCCAACTGTGTTTCCACAGTAGCCTTACCGTTTTACAAAACTTCCTGCTCATGGTACACAAAGGCTACAACTTCTCCACCTCTTCTTCAATGCTCATCATTTTCTACTTGTTTACTTTTCAGTAATCATCCTAATGGGACTGACATGGTATCTCATCCTAGCTTTTAGTATTTTAGATTTTTTGTCATAGGGCACATGCGCTCACCAGAGACAGAAAGAGAGAATGCGAGAGGTCATCCAACAGGGGGATGGCCATACCACACCTTTCCTTCATTGTCTTCTGAGGATTTGAGGCATGCACGTGTACCACTTGGCATGTGTTTTCAGATCACAGGGTCTAGGACTCAAAATGTAGTTAATGAAGTGGGGTCCAGAATCTCAACATGATGTTACCCACTGGCCCTCATCATAGCTTTAATTTTTGTTCTCTAATGATTTTGAACATTTTTCCTGGGTTTATTGGCTATTTACATATATTCCTCAGAAAATTTTTTTTCGAAACTTAGCCCATTTTGAAATGGTTTGTTTTGGTTTTGGTTTTTTTTGAGGATGATGAGTTTTAGAAGGTTCGTATGTATTCTAGATATTGACCGTTGTCAAATATATGATTTAAAAAGTTTTCTATCATTCTGTAGGTGGCTTTTTTTCTGTTTATAGTGTTTTATGATGGACAACTTTAAAAATTCTTTGTGTTTACTAATCTGCCTATTTTTCTTATTGTCTCAATCTTTGATACTATATCCAAAAACTCATTGCCAAATTAAATATTATGACATTTTCCCACTAAGTTTTCTGTTAGAGTTGTATTTTTTAGGTCTTGAACTTACTTTTTTTTTTGAGCTAATTTTTGTATACAGTGTTAGGTAAGAGTCTAATTTCAATCTTGTGTAGTTGTTAAAAGCCTTTGATCAGTAATACTATCAGCAGGTATTTTGCAAATGATGATTTCACTAGTTTTTTTTCCTTTAAACAGGTCATACGTTTCCTTTTGTGTATGCTTTATGATTTTTTAATTTAAAATAATTGAATATAATAATGAGATAACTCTGGAAATCAGATTCTGTACCTTCCGGAGAGTTTGTTCTTTTATAATTTTTTAAATTCTTTTTGTTTTATTGCTATTGTTATAGGCTCTTGCCATACTAAGGATCAGTCCAGCTATAAATTAAGGTCTTGTCAGGTCTTTCTGAGCCTGAGTATCTTCCTGTGAATGTTGAGGGGTGAGAAGTGAGTAACTACTATTGTACTGAAACTGAAACTGAAATTGACTCAAACATTTTCCCTTTTAAGCCTTCCTCTGAATGTTGAAAAATTCAACACACTGTCTAATTCCAAAATAGTTTTATCAGACACATTCTCCTAGTGCAACTAAGTGAGATGGTATATTTTTGATGCTTCCTTCTCTACCATATCTATTTCTACATAATTGTATTTCTTAAATTTCCTATTGATGGGTCAAGTATTGTTCTACGGCCTCAACTCTTCATTTCCTAAAAACGTAAATAATGTTAAAATATGTTTTATATGGAAATAATTTAATAAAGATTTATTAGAAGTATTTTTTGTGGATTTTAGTCAACTGTATAAAAAAACATTTCATGTACTTTTAAAGATATTAAGGTACTGAAAGTAAAAGAATGCATATGTAACTGAAATGCAAAATTGAGGCTACTCTTTATTGAAGTAATAAAATGTATAAACCCTAGATTAACCATATTTTAGCTCATACAGCAGGCAGATTCATCACTACCCATGCAAAAGCACAAGCTCCACTCTAATGAGAAAACATTTGTAAAGGACAGAGCATATGATTTAGAGTACTTTGAAAAGAAACAAACAGATGCAGGAAAATTAGTGCTTTATCTTTATAACTCCCAGGATGCTCTTTAGAAGTCACTGAATGCCCCATTAATCTGTCAATATCTCTTAATACCATTTTACATAAAACTATATGGGAAACCATGCAAATTGGTCACAAATTGAAAATAACTTTTCTTCTTTTGTTTATTTGGACACTGAATTTTTGTTATATGCTTTTATTTTTCCTTTCCTTGATATTCTGAAAGTTTCTTATTTCTCACAGAGCTACGATATAATAACTTTGGGAACACAATTGTAAAAATATTACCCTGCTTGGATAGGCTTTTTCTTTGTGTTCTCAGATTCAGTTTTTGTGTTTAAGAGACAAGGATATCAGTTGAAGAGTCTCACGGCTATGTTTTGGTGACATTATCTTTTGATGGGAGAACAGAAAGAAAAAAGCAGAATGTTTTGTTCTAGCTTTTTTTTTTTAATGCAACTATAGAGAAGACATATTTTCCTAAGACAGTTCGTTATAAATGACTCTGTTTGTTCCCTCTTCTTGTGGTGGATATTGTGCTCATGTAAAGTGGGAAGTAATTCTCAAGTATTTTTTGTTACATTTCCTAGAGGTCTCTATGCTTTAGGAACTATGGTTATTTTGGATTAATCCATCAGATCCCTCAGGGGTACCATATTTAATTGTGCCACATGGAGGTATTCCGAATACAGTAATACGCATCACCATAACAGTATCTTTCCCTCTGTTTTTGTGTGTGCTATGCTCAAAGAAGTTTATGAAGCATGACCAGAATAACAATATTTTTCCGTAAAATGATCGTGCTAAATCACAGGGCTACTAATAAATTCAGTCACGTACCATAGGAAGAAACTTCTAGTCCTCGTAGCAATGTACTCATGGAAGATCCATCTTGTATCTATACTTATACTATGCTTGTATCTTAGCTTTGCTATTTTCAAAGAAAGGCTACTATTTATAAATCTTACTTTTGTCTATTACCTCCGAAAAACGTGCTGTTGAACAAAAAAGTAACTGATTGAGTAAAGGAATACAGACAATTCACTCATCTTACTTAGGAAAGAAACTAAACATCAAAAACTGAAATAAAGTGTGGCCAGCAGATGGCAGAGCGGTTAAGGCTTTGGACTCCCACATGGGACCTAGAGGCTTAAAACTCATGCCAGGTGCATATGCCCGTGTGCCCAAAATTGCAGGAGGAGAATGGTAGGGAGGGGACTGTGGTATGGCCACCTCCCCTAGGGGGTGATTTTTTCACTTTAACTCTCTCTGTCTCTCTCTGATGCACACGTACTCTATGGCAAAAACCTTTAAAAAAAAAAAAAAAAACAGTATTTTTACATTTTAAATAACAAAAGGATAAGTCAAATAAGCCCAAAGTTAGTTGATTCATCTTTGTATGAAAAGAAAAATTTTCTCCTTATAATCAGTATCATACTGTATTTAACAACTTTTGTTAAAAATACTACTTGCGGGAACCAGCAGTTAGCATAACGGCTCTGTCGCTGGACTCCCACGTAGTCGACCGCGGTTTGCGTCCCGGACCCGGTGGCTTAAAACTCACGCCAGGCGCATGTACGTGCGTGCCCAAGATCCCGAGAGGAGAACGGAGGAGAAGGGATTGCGATGTGACCATTCCCCCTGGGGGGTGATTTCTTGCTTTCTGTCTCTATATCTCTCTCTGTCTGTCTGGCGAGCGCACGCACTCTATAGCGAAAATCTCTCCAAAAAATATATATATATACTACTTGCAGTGAGAGCTAAATACCTTACTCTGTAAATTCTTTTTTGACTTTTCAACAACTATTTATTTTTCATCATTGTACTAGTATGTTTATTTTAATAACAGCATTTAATATACATATTTACTGCATAAAATAGTACATGATAAACACTAGTTTGAGTGCTGTATAAGCACTGTACATATATCATCTCTAATCTTTATCATAGACTTGCAAGATTTCAACCCAGTTCAGATAAAGAAAATTAAGCTTAAAGAGGTTAAGTGACTGGCTAGAAGGTTATAAATTGCACAAAATGGCTGTATGCACTATCATTAAATAAACTTGAAATATACACCAATTATTTGTTGAAAGAAGTGACTAAATCACATGTAACAATTAAAGAGTTTCCTCTAAAAATTAAACATAACATTTCCACACACTATAAATTTCTATAAACAATAATTTCTTAAAACAGAAATGTCTATAATTATGTCAACATAAATTATTAAATGAACTGTAGTTTGAAAAGTTTTCCAACCAATACACAGAATATTTTAAGGACTTCAGATTACTAGCATTTATGCTATAATTTTAAATAAGAAATACATTGTTTCTAGGCTATTTTTGTGATCTGTATCAGAAACTTTCTTATTACGAATATGATGTAGTAGCATACTTGGTCAAGTAGATTTCTCAAATTTCCACAAGTAAAAATAAAAACTAAAGGTATAACCCATAATTACACTCTTATGAATGCAAAAAAGCAATTAACATGTTATCCTCATGTTTAGAAAGTCAATTTTGCAAAGCTTTGTGTATTTGGTTTTTAGGGAGCATTTATTCTCTGCTTTCAATAACATAACTGGAGCATCAGTTGGAATAATTTGACCAATATTCCAATGACCTTTGTTATCATTGTTATTTGGTGACATTTCAAATACTCTATAAAACAGAATATGAACTATTTGACATTAATAGAATATGTGGATATAGTAAGCAATCAAGACATTAATATTTACTTATAGCTTTAATAAGAAAGAAAAGGAAAGATTCCAAAAGCCTTAGGGAAAAAAAAAAGCTTGGTCTCCTACACACATCACGTATTACCCATTTTTCAAGACACATTTAAAGGTTGCTTTTCTAGCTACAGGTGGAGGGAGTGGTAAAAAACTCATAAAAAATCAGCCAGCCATGGTTGGCACTGTGGTGATGCAGTACTCTCCAATGCTAAGCACATGGGAAGATCATAGGTTTGCCTCCTAGCTGGCTGATGCTGAAAGTGGATCATGGCATAAAGATCCTATTGGAGGTGCCTATCTCTCTCCCTCTTCTCACCCTCCTTCTCTTTTTTCCCCTTTGTTTCTCTCTGCCTCTCTCTTTCTCATGGAAGAAACTAATAAGTAAAATTTAAAAAGATTGTTAAAATCTGACTTTAGAAGTGGTCTCTGGATTCCAGGTTTATATTTGACCATTAGGGTTGACCAGTACTCCAATCCCAGCCTCTCATAAGCATTTAGAAATGAGAAAATCCAAGGGGGAAAGGGTAGTGGCATTATCCTTGTTCCTCCATGAGTCTGTCTGAGGTTTTGTTATTTTTAGCTAAAGATATCAGATATAAAATTCTAAACCCTGGTTTTCATCTGCTTTTCTGTCACTACAACTGAATAATACACTGGGTAACTTATAAAGAACAGATGTCTTCTCAGGTCATGGTTTTGGCAGTCCTAGGTCAAGGGGCTACATCTGGTAAGAATCCTGCTGGCAGTGGCTCTGCAGAGTGCCAAGGCTGTGCAGAGCATCACTTGACAGGAGCATGTTTGTGTCTGTGTGTTGTATTTGCTATTCTTAAAAAGCTAACAGGCGTGCCTCATGGGGTCCTTATTCTGATAACTTCATCAAATCCTAATTACCTCCCAAAGGCCCCTCATTCTAACATCCTAATTGGATTAAGTATTCACCCTCTCAACACCGTGACAGATGCTCACCAAATTTCAACACATGAATTTCTGGGGAAACCTTAATATGATATATTTTTATGAAGTATGCCTAAAGATCTATACACATCTATAATGAGGAAAGTATAAGAGATTATTTTAGGGAATATTCTGAGGGGAAAAGGAAATAGCAATGAATCTCTGACCATGAAAACTGAATAGACAAAATAATATGTGTTTATTAGATTTTTAACTATGGAAAGGATATTTTATTCTTATAAATTTGGGGATAACTTAACATTGCTCATAATTACTTTTTACCTTAAGTAGGTAATTATGTAACCTGACCTTTTAATAGATATTATATAAGTGGTTCTTATTTTCTTGATATTATTTCTTTCACTGACAAAACTAAATTGACATATTGGTCAAAAACACTATCAATGACAAAGCAGAAAACACAAGAGGCTTTCATGTAACATCTCTTCTATATTTACATATTGTAACTTTCCATTTATTATCCTTCCTTTTATTTAGTTTTTTGTTGAAAGAGTGACAATTAAAATGTTATGTTTATCTGTTAACAAAGATATTGCAACAAGCAGAAGAGCTAGAGAACAAATTTTTATTTAAAACAAATACCATAATTAGCATATTTTGCATACAAGAACTGGTACTGATTATGGTTAAAGAGTAGTGGGTCCAGCAGGTAACATGGTAGTTAAGCCACTGGATTCCCACTTAGCTGACTGCTATTCAAGTCTCAGACCCAGCAGCGTTAAACTCATGCCAGACACACGTGCATGCATACCCAAAGTTCTTTTTTAAAAAGAGATTTTCTGCTATAGGTCATGTGCACTCATCATAAAGACAAAGAGATACATAAAGTGAAAAAATCACCCTCCAGGAGAGATGGCCGTGCCACAATCCCTTCCCCTCCATTTTTCTCTCAGGATCTTGGGTGCACACATACACATACCTGGCATGATTGTGCCCAAAGTTCTGAGAGGAGAACAGAGGAGAAAGAATTGTGATCTGGCCATCCTCCCTGGGGCGGGGGAGAGGGGAGGATTTCTCACTTTCTGTCTCTCTCTGTATCTCTAGTGAGTGCCTGTTCCCTACAATGAAAATCTCTCTTGGAAAAAACAACAAAAAAAGTAGCTGGGTTTCAGTTCAAATCCTCCACTAAAAGGACTGGTTTGTGATAAGATGCTGGCTCCTGTGATTCTCAATTTTGGACATGCTTTATTGAAAGTACCACTTTGTTACTCTCAAAACTGCACAGTAAGTCATATATTCTTACCTCATAACCCCAATATTTTATAGCAAGTTGTTTTGTTCTATCTTCTATTGCTCTATCAGCATTTTAAAAAATTATCTTTGAGACCAGCAGTTAGCATAATGGCTATGTTGCTGGACTCCCATGTAGTCGACTGCGGTTCGTGTCCTGGAATCAGTGGCTTAAAACTCATGCCGGGAGCGTGTGCGTGCGTGCCCAAGATCCCAAGAGGAGAACGGGGGAGAAGGGATTGCGGCGTGACCATCCCCCCTGGGGGTGATTTCTAGCTTTCTGTCTCTCTGTATGTCTGGTAAGCGAATGTGCCCTACAGCAAAAACCTCTCAAAAAAAAAATTGTCTTTGTTGAAGGGAGGGTTTCTTAAGCCTTTTTAGAGAAAAAAGTCATTTCAGAAGGAAAAGTTAAAATGGAATCATCCATTTCTGAGGCATAGTATCTTACAGGATGGTACAAATAGAAACAAGAAGTAGAAGGTCACAATACATCTGCTAAAACACCACAAAGCCAAAGGGTCACAAAAGAGAAATGAAATAAAATAATTTCTATTAGTCCTGCAAAAGTTACTGATTTACTGAATGTGAGTTCTCATATATATTCTCTTTTGAAACTAAGACTACCAGTCAAGGTTGGCAAAAAGTTCAACTAGTTGATTCTAAGAACTCATTTCAAAAATATATCAAAATATGGCAACCATTAGTTAAGTAATTTTAAAAACATTTTTTTTTGGAGAGGTTTTTGCTATAGGGCACATGTACTCACCAGAAAGACAGAGAGAGACAGAGAGCAAGAAATCACCCCCCTAGGGGGATGGCCATACCACAATCCCTTCTCCTCCATTCTCCTCTCAGGATCTTAGGCATGCACACACACGCACCTGGCATGAGTTTAAGCCACTGTGTCCGGGGTTTGAACTGTGGTCAACTATATGGGGGTCCATGACATAACCATTACACCAACTGCTGGTCCCAAAAACATTTTAATTTTTTTTTTAAAAAAAGCCACATAGTTCTTTATTTTGTGCATCAGATTAAGAATTAATACAGTGGTGATTTATAAAACTACCTCATTGTACACACAATTTATCCATCATATTCAAGCTCCCATGGACTTTTTATTTATGCATAAATAGCCAACCTTCCTAGTAGTAGATATTTCCTCTTAGTCTCTCTCACATGACCTTATTAACTACCAGATAACTGAATATTTAGATCAAGGTCATTATATTCTGAAAGCCTTTACTCTTTTAAATGCAATCCATTCCCTAGAGTTAAGTGCACTCTCAATGAGTTCACACAAATACATGCATACCGCCATCATGTTTTATGCAACAATGAAAATATTTCTCTCTCTCTCCTGCTAACCGTTGAGCAACAAGAAAATGGCACATTTTAACTCGGTATGATCAGAGTTCATCACAATACCAATTATAAAATACGCGCTTAGAATGTTTGAATAGCCGAACTGTTATACTTTAAATTGCCAGAACTGCATCTCAATCATTTTGTAAGACTGATTTTATTCAGATATACTAAGGGCTACACACAACAGAACGGTTCAATTTACTCCACGTCCTATTTGTAGGAAGAATATTGAAGCACCATACACGTTCCATGCATTTCTGGCTTCTGAATTGATCATAAGTTAACTCTTAAGAGTGAAAATTTGCTCGATGTTCTTAGGTTAATTTTTTTTCTTCTTTTATTACTATTTATTTAATTTGCTTCAGAGCACATGATTGAAAACACACTGAGCACGAGTTCATGGCTGTCCCTTTATTTTTAAGACTCCTTAGACCTGTTGGTTTTTGATTCATCCTATTTTTCTTTCATTAGTAAACACCGAAGCTTTCTAAATTCTTTTTATCTGTAGTTCTTGTTGCTTTTGCTTTGTGTAGGGCAGCTGAATCCCTACTCAGGAGTTCTTTCATACAGACATTATCTTCTCAGCTTGGAAATGGGAACGCATACCTAAATAACTGGGAGACTTTCTAGTATTTCATACCCTATACTTTAGCCAAAAGAGTTACAGCCTCTCTACAATCCAACTGGGTTTGGGTTTCCGAGGGGAGGGGGACGGGTGTTTATTTAAGGGCAGTAACACACAAAGCTTCAGCGTGAAATAGCACATTAACAATTAGCACCAGGTTGGCTTTTCCAACAGCCAGTGATGCAATTTTAAGAGTTCCCCAAAGCATTTTAAAGGCTGAGAAAACATTTGTGTCATTACAAAGTCATAGCTTAAAGCTTATAAGCTTTCCACCCTACTAAGAAAAGCATTTAAAGCAACCCACAGAGAATAGGATAGCACAAAAATAGGTGGATCAGTAATTACTAAGAGCACTAGAAAGGCTCAGCGCACGAAAGAGGATTACTACTTTACCTATGAATATTTCATAGTAAAATGTTGTTTTAATAGTTGGCCACTAATACCTCATTTTTCTAAGTTTATTATGCCCTAGAATTTTTGACTCCAGAACAGTTTTTTGTTTGTTTGTTTAAAAAGAAAGCACATTTTAGCATATGGTCAACTCTATACTTATTTTTACCTTTAAAGCTAAACCTGATTTAAAAATAGCATTTGTGTTCAGATAAGTGTTTTATGCCTTCCTAAAAGATTGGGTCCAAATTCTACTCTTTTGATGGAATTCTCCTACTTTCATTTAGATTAATGTAATAGCCACTTGACCTCCAATCTCTGCTTCTTTAAATTTACCAAATTTACCCTAAACACTCAGATTAAATCATGCTTTATAAAAATAAAACTATGATCATGTCACCAGGCATTGTAGTGAGATTGTGAGTGCAGATCCTGATGTCCCCACAGTTAACCATTGTTTTCAAGGCATCTATGACTCAATTTCTCCTCTGTGAATTGGGAAAACATAATAATAAAGACAACCCCATATGACTATTGAGTATAATAGCACTAATTCATGTAAAATACTTATATCATAGTCTCACAATTATTATTATTGGTTTTAATTTTGCCAACAGGGGCTTGCAGTCACCAGAGAGAGAGAGAGAGAAAGACAAGAAACACGAGAAACCATGCTTTATGAGAAATGGTCATGCCGCAAACCTTTATTGTCCATTTTTCCTTTCACGATTTGGGCTGGAATGCATATGCCCCCAGGGTGTTTCTCAAGTCACTAGGTCTGGGACTTAAACAGCATATTTGATCACATGGGATCCAGCCACCTTAACTACCACACCATGGGCTGGCCCAGAGTCTATAGCAATTTTTAGGCACTCAAAAATAGTAGGTATCGGGAACCAGCAGTTAGCATAATGGCTATGTCACTGGACTCCCACGTAGTCGACCGCGGTTCGTGTCCCAGACCCGGTGGCTTAAAACTCACACCGGGCGCGTGTGCGTGTGTGCCCAAGATCCCGAGAGGAGAATGGAGGAGAAGGGATTGCGGCGTGACCATCCCCCCTGGGGGGTGATTTCTCGCTTTCTGTCTCTATGTTTCTCTCTGTCTGTCTGGCGAGCACACGCGCCCTACAGTGAAAATCTCTCCAAAAAAAAAAAACAAAAAGTAGGTATCAGAGTTAGTGCTATGTTTTAAAAATCTTTAATTGTGATAGTTGCTGCTTGGAGGCCAAAGGGGAGTCAATCATCTGAAGCTGGTGAGTCACCAAAGGACCTTTTCCTCATCTCTAGCCCAGGCCAAATACAAAAGAAACTCTTCTTTGAAACTCCAACCCCCAAACATCTACCATGGATGCCAGCACTCCACACCCATAAAGCAGCAGCAGAACAAGATTAGAGCTAACGCACATCATAGAGAGGTACACAAACATACAGCTTCCGAAAAAAATCCGACCTCTCTCCCCATCACCACCCCAAAACAGCGAGAAAGCTGCACTATCCGACAAGCTGTCCATTTACAAACAAGACTTCACAGCCCAGAGAGCACACAGCATACAGAAGAAAGAGCCCGTCCCAACGGAGACTGAAGAACTCGGTCACTACCCCATGCCGACAGGAAGGGCCAGAAAAGGCTCTCACTCCCATCAGACACAAGTCCAGGCGAATGGCTTGACCTGCCATTTTATCTTCTGATGCCTCCTCAGCACTTATCTCCTGGACCTCCTAAGTGTCAGCAAAGGAAAGGTGAGGAACACCTGAATGAGAAGAAGGAACAAGAGGTGCCCCCTTCCAGATCAGAGGGGAAGAGACATGGCATTATCCTCAATCACCTCCTGATCCTGGAGTACACAATCTAGCCAACTAACTTCCAGAAGAAATGTGTTCACCATAGAGCAGCCTCCTTTAACCCAAAGGCATCAGAGGTTACAGTCTCTGTGAGATCCTCCCAGGTAGGTTTGCCTCCCACTTGTCAACAATGACCTTGTTCTACAAGGGCTACATTCAGACACGAAGTGACAGTCACTGTGCTCTGGTTACAACAGAAATAAATTAAAATCTGTAACATGAAATATAAATGAACCAAAAAGGTGATTTTTGGAGACGATAAACAAAATCAACAAACCAGATAAATAAAATAAGTATGAAAAAGGCAATAATAAAACAAATTTCACGGAAATACAAAGGATCCTGATTCGAGTAACTATATACAAACAAACTAGAGAATTCAGAGAAGATGTACAAATTTCTGGATATATTATATATACTTAGATTGAACCAAGAAAGAAAGAAATACTGAACAGCCTAGTGACAAGCAACAAGATTGAATTAATTATAGTCTCTCAACAAGCAAAATCCCAGGTACTGATGACTTCACTGATGAATTCTACAAAACTTTTAAATGAGAATTAACCTCAATTCTCCTCAAACTATTTCTAAAGATCCAAACTCACTCTACAAAAGCCTCGCTCATTGATACCAAAAGCAGACAAGGGCATAACAAGAAAACAAAAATCCTAAACAATATACTAGTGAATCTAATTCAACATCACATTAAAAAGATGAACACCATGATCTTGTAAGATTTATGTCAGTAGGATTATGTCAGGGATGCAATGATGATTCAACAATCGTATGCAAAACAAATCACATTAATAAAAGGAATGATTTTTAAAAATCACATCCTGTAAATTGATGCAGAAAAAAAATCATTTGACACAGTACAACATCTCCTTATGATTAAGACTCTTGACAAAATAGGTATTCAAGGTACATTTCTCAGACCAATATATCACAAACCCATAGCTAACTCATAGTGAATGGAGAAAAGCAAAAAGCTTTTCCACTAAAAACTGGAAGAAGTAAAGGTTGTCGACTTCCTTCAATTCTTTCGACATCGTTTTGGAAGACCTCACCAGCACAATCAGACTAGAGAGTAAAATGAAAGGTATTTTAATACGAAAGGACAAAGCAAAACTTTCTCTATTTATAGATGACATGATTATATACATAGAAAAGCTAAAAGGAGGGACCAGCAGTTAGCGTAATGGCTATGACACTGGACTCCCACGTAGTTGAATGTGGTTTGAGTCCCGGACCCAGTGGCTTAAACTCACGCCAGGCCAGTGTGCGTGCATGCCCATGATCCTGAGAGGAGAATGGAGGAGAAGGGATTATGGCGTGGCCATCTGCCCTAGGGGGTGATTTCTTGCTTTCTGTCTCTCTGTCTCTCTCTGTCTTTCTGGCAAGCACCGTATAGCAAAAACCTCTCCAAAAAAAAAAAGCTAAAAGGATATGAAAAAAACTCCTGAAAGTGACAAATGAGTCCAGTAAGGAAATAAGATACAAAATCAATATTAGAAAAACAAAGGTGTTTTATATACCAATAATGAACATACTAAGCCAGAAGTGAAGAAAGCAATCCCATTTGTATAGCTACAAAAAAAGTTAAATATTTACCTAATCAAAGTGAAGAAAGACCTCTACCAAAAAAGTATGAAAAACTGATATAAAGTTATTATGATACAAAAAACCTCCAGAATGACACCTCACATTCTTGAATTGGAAGAATCAATATAATGATCAATTTTGTTCAAATCAATTCATAAATTCAATGTGATTCCCATCAAATTACTGATGACATTCTTCATAAAGAAAGAAAAATAAATAAAATTTGTCTGGAATCATTAAAAAACCTACATCATCAAGCAAGTATTGTTTAAATAAAGTGGGAATCATTTCACTATCTGACCTCAAAATACATTACAAAGCTATGATTAAATAGCTTCATACTGGTACAAAAACAGACACATAGACCAAAGGAAAAGAATAGAGAATCCAGAAATATATCCCCAAATATATAGCCTATTCATTTTCAGCAAAGACACAAACAGTCCAGTGGAAAAAAGAGTCTTCAGTAAATGGTGCTTGAAGCACTGGATATCTACCTGCAAAAAAATTAAACTGGACCCCTTTCTCTTACCATTAACAAAAATCAACTCAAAACAGAGAAAGATCTAAATATAAAGTCTGATACTATGAAATGACTTGTGAAAAACACAGGGGAAAACTTCACACTGGAGTAAGCAAAGGTTTCTTTAAAAAGACCCCCCCCCCCAAAGCACAGGCAACAATTCCAAATATTGACAAATGGGATTACCTCAAACTGAAAAGCTTCTACACAGCAAAGAAAAATAGTAAAGAGGAAACCCACAGAATTGGAGAAAATATTTGCAAACTATGTTTCAGATAAGGGACTGATACCTAGAATATATAATATGGAACTTGGCTGACTCCAAATAAAAAATTCAATTAAAAATTAGGCAAATGTGCTTAACAGACAACTCCTTAAGGGAGATATATGAAGGCAAAAATATGTAAAAATGATCAAAGTCTCTTATCATAAGAGAAATGCAAATCAAAACTACAATATTACTTAACCGTAGTCAGATGCCTGTGTTCATAGAAACAAAGAATAACAAATGCTGACTAGGCTGTGGTGAAAATGAAACCCTCCTACACTATGGAGGGAATGTAAATTAATACAGCTACTGTGGAAAGCAATATGGAGATTTGACAAAAATCTCTAAATAGAACTACCACATGAGCCAGTAATCTCAATCCTTCGTATTTGTCCAAAGGACAGGAAAACACTCAGTTAGAAAGACACTTGCAAATTCATATTTATTGCAGCATTACTCACAATTTTTAAGACATGGAATTAACCTAAGTATCCAAGAACTGATGACTGGATTGAAAAATGTGGTGCATATACACTATGGAATACTACTCAACCAGCAAGACTCTGTAATTCATTTGAAAGTGAATGAATATAAAAGAATGAGTGCTACTGTAAATGAAATAAGCCAGGCTATGAAAGACAGACATTGTATATCACTGCTCAGTATATCATGAGTGTCTGCCATCTATGGAAGACATTTTAAAATTTCAAAATATAATAGTAAGGAAGAATAGTAGAGATGGCAAATACAGATAACAGAGACTATGTGGGGGGAACTGTTAGTGTGGGGTGGTGTTAGAACTCAGGGCAAAGCATTTAATAGATTCAGGAATGTAAGGTTCTTTGTTGAAAATGATGTATATGGTTGCATTGATTAGATTATCACATACCTCACACATGCTTTGAAGAAAACACTGTATGCAATAAAGAAGTACAGCAATAACATATAAATAAGAAATTATAAAATTAAATTTACAAATAAAATTTACCACCGAATAGGGCAGTAAGTAAGGGATCACTGCATAGAAGCTTCAGAAACTGGGGCCACCCCAGTAGCGTGGTGATAAAGAAAACTGTATTCCACATATCAAACACAGTTCAAATCCTGGCCCCAGCGGCTTTAGAAACATGTTGGGCATGCCCAAACATCCTGACAGGATGAAGAAATGGAGGAAACCGAATTGTGATATGAGTGTTCCCCAGTTGTTGGGGGTGGGGAGTGATGCTTTCTCCCTCTATCTGTCTTTCTGTTTCTCTCTGGCAAGCACAAATGTCCTTTGTCAATGGAAAAAGTAAAGAAAAGAAAAGAAAGGAAAAAAGGAACCTTCAGGAACTGTCCAAAACTTACTTTTCAATTATATCTCAAAATACAGACTAGTCCTCCTAATACATCACCAGTCTATATTTTTATTTTTAATATGACTATATTCAGAAATAATTTACATGAACTCTTTATAATATGCCATTCAATAGTTTTTGGTATATATCACTATGTAACTATAACCACAATAGTATTTTAGACATTTTTATCATCCCATAATGAATCTTCACACCCACTGGCAGTCACTCCACTCCCCATTCCTCAACACTCCTGCCACATAAATACACACACACACACACACACACACACAGACACAGTTTATGGCAATCATTAATCTACCTTCTGCTTCCCTGAATTGAAACATTTTGGACATTTCAGATAAATGGGATTATAGAAGATGTGATGTTCTGTGTGTGACACCTTTCACTGTGCATGATGTTCTATAGGTGCATTCATATCACAGCAGGTTTGAGTACTACGTGTTTTTCTTATGACCAAATAACATTATTTTTTAATGTTTGCATTGTTTGAGTTTTTAACCTACAAAGAATATTGCTATAAACACATTTATTAGGTTGTTGGGAAAGTCATGATGCATTTTTCTGTTTTTGTATACAAAAATGTGCCATGACTTTACCAAACAACCCAACAGAAGTTTTTGTGTAGATATTGTAGGGACATAGTCTTTTGACTGTATACCTAAGACTGGGATCCTTAGATCACAGGAAAACTCCATATCTAAGATTTTGGGAAATTTCCAAAGTATTTTTGAAAGTGGTTATACCTTTACAATCACACAAGCCAAGGATGAGAATTCCAATTTCCCCATATCCTCACCAGCACTAACTGTTTGCCTTTTAAAATTTTAGCTATCGTTCTGGGTGCAAAGTGATATTCTGTTTTAATTTTTTTTAACTTACCCTGTATTCTCACACTTTGGACCATTTATTAATTTTTTCCCAGTTCACAACAGTCCCCCTTTCTCCTACCTGATCTGTGATTGAATTCCTATTCTTCCTTGGAAGTACAGTTCATCATCATCCTTCTTCTAAGAAGCATAACCCATGCTATCACTTAAAAAAAATTAATTAGAAAGAAACAAGGGCTGTAGCTGTGCTTACTCTGTCAGTAAACGACAATGATAAAAATATTAAAATACTATTTATTTCTCTATGATACCCTTTCAAATTCCAGACTGAGTCTAAATAATATGTATTTTAGAATTATGTTACTGGTGACTACACTGTAACCACTAATGGAGCTGACACCCAAATATATTCATATAAAGAGATGATGGCTTGATTCAAGTTTTTCAGAGAGAGAGCAAAAATTGATGAGTCACTTTTTGACACTTGTTATTGCTTTTACTTTATACTATCCATTATCAGACTCGCAGAAATATAACCATAAGAACTTGGGTCTTCAGATAGGACACCTCTGCTGTTCTCCTTCCATCATCCTCCAAGAAGAAATAACTGTGGCATGGAGTAGTACATAACTTGCCCACAACTAGTTGGTGGTGAAACTAATTTCTAATTTGAACACAAATTGTCTATTTCGTTTGAAAACTGTATGTCCCCCTTTGATTTGTTACAAATTGTATGAATACAGCAACATATCCAGAATGGAAAATAAAATCTGCAATCCTTAAAGTAAATTTGGCATAGTTCAGTTGTTGGAGTAACTATCTCACTCTCTTCTACTCAGTTAACCTTTTTTCCTCATCAGCGATCTCTATTTTTGAATATCTAATAATTAAACTACCTTTTAGAAACTTACGGTATAAAATGTGGAATTGGTCATTCTCAGACTCAAAATCATAGCTAAGAGTTACTTAAAAGTTTATAAACATAATTATGATGCATATTAAGTATAGAGCCTTGATGAATATGAAGGACATGTATGTCTGCATCAGACAGGGAAAATACTACCACCCCTGGGTGCTGTGTTTCAGTAAAGCAGGTTGTGTTTTACAAATATATTGAATCACAATCTGCAGTCTGCTCATTTCAGCCCTCATTGTGTTAAGCTCCCTGGCCTTGATGCAATTACATAAACTTCTAAATACATAACTTTTCTTGAAAACCTTTATTACCGGAAAACCTATTTAAGTTTGAAAGTATTTAAGAAAAAAGTAAGTGATGGCATTCATATATCAAAGATTTCTTTAAGAAATAATGTACTGAAGTACACTATGGACAGGAATGTTGAGTTCCAACCTTTACTCACTGTATTTGTTGTTTGCTTGTGTGGAACAGTAATAATGTCACCACCACCAAGAACCACAGACTCAACTTGGATATGAGAGATGAGAAATATCTTTTTCCCCCTCTAAACATTACTCATTGAATGCAAATATTTAGCAGAATCTTGAAAGAAACCACTGACATTTAATACCTCATAAATTTGGTTTGAAAAGTCAAATCCCTATTGTAAAAATAATAGCATGTTTTTCAGACTTATTAAGGAAAAATTATACTGTGAATTGTCTAATCACTTAGCTTATAGATAAGTTTTAGAAAAATACACTAATTTTGAAAAATAGAACATATATCTATATCCTTGGTTTGATTATTGCAATATATGCATGCTTTGAAAAAACCACTGTCCCTCAAAAGATACATAGCTATATGTGAACCTGGAATTGCAATTAAAATTATAAAATAATACAAACATGAGCAATGCATTCATCCAGCAATTTGTCTTTTATTTGTTTTGCCAGTTATCCTTTTTCGATTATGACTACAGGTATTACTTTATCTCATTTTCTCCTCCAATTTCCTTCCCATTTCCTTATAAAAAGAGTTGGTTTTGATTCATATAGGTTTGTTTTCTTGATTTAGGTTACTCTGTCTCTAATATTAGTAACTTTTTTAAAAACAATATCAAACAAATGCCTAACAAATATCAAACAGAGTAGTAAATATTACCACATCAGAGTCAAAAAATTCTTAGACAGCAGAATTGTTGGATCAAAAAATACATTCATTCATTAATACAGTAGACTCAACAAATATTTATTGAGCATTTATTATATGAAGACATGTAACAGACACTGGGATACTTCTGAACAGACATCATTCTGTGAAACTTATTAACATCAAATATTGTACGTTTTCCACTCTCCTGACAAGTTATCCTTTTGTTCTATGAACATTATTTTTTAGTACAACTCTGTACTGAGACTTTCATGCTTTTATAATCTACCAAGCAAGATATACCCTCCCTGGTAGCAAAGACAAAACAATACATTTAGCGTAATGATCTTTACATTTGCTTTGGTTTGGATATGGCTTGTTCCCCAAAGGTTACTGTGCTGGAAGATTAGACCCCAACACCATGGTGTTTGAGAGGATGTAGGACCTTTGTACAGTGGGGCCTCGTGGGGGATGTTTGGGTCCTTGGTTCGCTACTCTCATGAATAGAATAATGTCATTCCTTGAGAAAAGAGTTCTCTCTCCCCCTGGAAATGGGTTAGTTGTGCAACAGCAGGTTATTATAAAAGTAGCATGGCTACCTGCATGTCACTCTCCATGCACACACTCGCTGACTTTCTCACCTTTTTCACCGCCTAATGTACCAGATGCTGGTCCTATGCCTTTGAACATTCTAGCCATCAGAAACCTGAGCCAAATAAACATTTACCTCTTGTTACTCAGGTATTTCTATTCAGCAACAGAATAATGGATTAAAATAGCAGTCAAATCACTGATTTTTTTTTTTAATAGTAGTGTCGTAGATAATTCTAGAACATACCGATTACTTTTTCAATTCCTTAAAAATAATAATTATTGCATAAGATTCAACTATTTTCAGCACTTGAGTTCATATCAGCTGTGTCTGAGGCTTCATGACAGATGGTACGTTTCCTTAAAGAGTTTTCTTTTAATATGAAAATGTGTGCTAAATGTGGATAACCTGCTTATTCACTTTGAAACAACATTTTTATGAGTTTTCTGTCCAGAGTTTAATTAGATCTCCAGCACTCTGTCCCTTTTTCAAAATTGCAGTTATTTCCATTTTCATCTGGGTTAAGGAAAAGGTTGAGATGTATGTTTTAAACATTAGCTAGTCACCATAGAGTAGAAATGCCTCCTCTGCTATGCCAGGAGAGTAAATTGCTTGGAAACATGTCAACACTGAAAAACTGTCAATAACTTTCTTGGCTGTTGTGGTTCAAAATATTTTATTGGTATTTGATTGGTGTTTTAAAACAGACCAAAATATACTTAGGATTTATAGGCTTTGAAACAAATGATTATGTACATGGCAAGCCATAATTCTTTCCTTTCTCATGATATTGTTTCTATTCAAAACTATGAATACATTTGAACCTCTGGTGTTATATCATTTAAATAAGAACTATGGAATCCCACCCAGTCAGTTTTAATAAAGAAAGTACCACTGACGTATTTCATAATGTTGAGGAAGAAAATATATACCCAAATATTATCCATGGTCTTCACTAAGTATGGAGATTCTGTGTAAATATTGTTTTCTTTTTTAATCTTATTCTTTTTTTTAAGCTGGACATCTATTAGTATTATTTTTTATATATAGACATAAAACTTAGCAATATTTTAAATTATATTTTACTTATTTGATTTACTAGTAGTAAATACAGAATACACTATTTCTACATTACTGGCAATTGGTTGAAAAAAATCAAGAATGAGTCACTTATACTGAAGTTTTCACAATTCTTCCCCTGGAGCTCTTCAAAAATGTATGACCTGCATCTCCCATATGTTATGAAATGAAAGTAAACATTTTTTATATTCCATTGTTTTTAAAAATAGTATTTATTGGGGCCAGCAGGTGGCGTGGTAGTTAAGGGCACTGGACTCCCACATGGCTGACTGTGATTCAAGTCCTGGACCTGGTGGCTTGCTTGCTCTCTCACCCTACCCTGGCCAAATTAAAATAAATAAATAAATAAAGTAAAATAAAAAATTCTTTAAAAATAAATAAATGAATAAATAAAATGGTATTTATTGGGCCAACCTATAGCCTAGCAGTTAAGGTAGCTAGATCCAACATGGCTGACAGTGTGGCTCAAGTCCTGGACCTGCAGCTTGGAAAACCATGCCAAGCACATATACACGTATGCCAAAAATTCTGAAGAAAGAGAGATTAAGGAGATGGAATCGCAGTATGACAATTCCCCATGGGAGTTGTTTTCTTACTTTCCATCTCTCTTACTTTATCTTTGGCAAATATATGCCTTCTGGAAAACTTTTTTTTTTTTTTTGAGGTTTTTGCTTTAGGATGTATGTATTCACCAGAGAGAGACAGACAGACAGACACAGTGAGAGGGAAAGTGAGAATTCATCCCCCTGGGGAGATGGCCATGGCACAATCCTTTCTCCTCCATTCTCCTTCCAGGTTCTTGAGGATGCACACGCACCTGGCCTGAATTTCAAGCAACCAGGTCTGGGACTTGAAACATGTTCAGCCATATGGGAGTCCCATGACGTAACCATTATGCCATCTGCAGGTCCAACCCTCTGGCAATCTTTTAAATAGTATTTAAGATTATTTCTTGTGGAGCCAGCAGAATGTGTGGTAGTTAAGGTGCTAAGTTCCCACATGATTGACTGTGGGTCAAGTCCCAGACCTGGCAACTTGCTTTATCACTTTCCCTTTCTCTGTTTCTCTCTGGTCAGCATACATGATCTATAGAAAATAAAAATAATGATAATAAATAAAAGTTTATTAAGTTAATAAGTTTAAAAGTTAAATAATTCTCAAAAGAAAGATTATTTCTGGTTCCTTTTGAAATTTTTTTTTTTTTGAGATATTTTTGCTGTAGGGTATGTGCACTCACCAGAAAGAGACAGAAAATGAGAAATCACCCCCTGGGAGGATGACCATGCCACAATCCCTTCTCCTCCATTATCCTCTCAGGATTTTGGGTACACATACCGGACATGAGTTTTAAGCCACCAGGTCCAGGATTCGAACTGTGGTTGACTACATGGCAGTCCAGCTATGTTTACTTTACACCATCTGCTGATCCCTTATGTCTTTTTTAAATATTATATAAGAAGTTCAAGGGGATGACCAGTGGCATGGTGGACTAAAGGTGCTGGATTCCCATATGGCAGACTGGTTCCAGTTCCAGATCTGGAGGCTTATTTTCTTACTTTCTCTTGCTCTCTCTCTCTCTATCTGGTCAAATTAAATAATAATTATAATAACAACAACAACTATAACTGGAATTAAATATATAATTCTGAAAAAAAAGTTCAAGTTTTCAGAAATGAAGAATAGGATAAGAAAGTCTATGTTTATAGTAAGAAAGACAATTTTCCTCTTAATATCTATCAGAAAAAAAGAAACTCAACATAGTAAAAAGAAATTAAAATGTAGAACATGCATTGCTTTTATTAATGTTCCTTTTCCTTCCTATGTAAGTTCCATGAAAGCAGTAGGTTAAATCTCTTAGTGGTACCTGTATTACCCATACTAAGGTTAATTGAACAAAAAAGACAAGTCCATCAGTATTCTAATCTCATTCAAAGGTTGTAAGGTATACTGAGTAATGAATGAATCAGACACTTTGAAAACCATCTAAAATACAATACATAATTATCTACCATTAGTGGAACTTATCAGAAAGTTTCACTTTCGTTTTTTGAACAGTTGACTTCAGGCCAAGTTTCTCTTCATTTCAATTTTTTTCATCATGCTCTGGCTTGCATTCAGAACTCCCATTGACTTCCAGAAGGATCTTTGCATTTGGCTCAACTTCAATAGTAGAAAACAAGGTATTGAACAGACCCTACTGCTTCTGAATACCTCTAAAAGAAAAATCCTCTACCCACACACTAGCTAGCAAACAATGCATTATTTTTTATCATCCATTTCAAACAGTTAAAGCAACAGTATGCATAGCATTTGTAAAATAAATTCAGAGAATATAAAATAGTTTGTATCTTGCTTTTTCATGGACCTTTTTACATTTCCTTCTTTTTTATTTACATTTTTTTAATACATTCAATCACATTATTTAGCTTACAAGGTGATTGATCACTTCAATATGTGAACATTTCTCCTTGGTCCAGCTAAGGAACTAAACAAGCAGATTGGAAAAAAGATGATCAACCCTATCAAAAGAGGGAAGAAGGATTTGAAAAAAACACTCTCTAAAGATGACATACGAATAGACAAAAGGCATATGAAAAAATGCTCAACATCCCTCATAGTAAGGGAAATGCATTTCAAAACAACAATGAGATACTGCCTAATCCCAGTCAGAATGTCTAAGATTAAAAAAAAAATGATAAGTGTTGGCAGGGGTGTGGTGAAAGGGAAACTCTCTTACACTGCTGGTGGAAATGTAAATTAGTCCTTTTTACGTTTGCTAAGTTACTGTATATGTATTGTTCCTACACATCTGTGTGATCCTTACATTATTTCACATACATCCTTTTGATCCTTCTGTCATTTTGTGAAATTTATAGGATAGACCCAGATTTTTCCATTTCACAGTGGAGAAAACATGGCACAGACTCAGTTACTTAATAACTCGTAACTACAGGCCTTTTTTCTTTCCTTTTTTAAGAGAGATTTTTGCTATAGAGCATGTATGCTTGCCAGAGAGACAGAAAGCACGAAGTCACACCCCAAGGGGATGGCCACACCACAGTCCTTTCTCCTTTATGCCCCTCTTGGGATATTGGACATGCACGCACACATGCTTGCCATGAGTTTCAAGCCGCCAGGTCCAGGACTTGAACCATGATCAGCCAGTTGGAAGTCCAGTGATATAACCATTATGCCATCCACTGGTTCCACTCTAGGATTTTTCTATAAAGAGTCTCTGTACTTCAGATTCCTGAAAGGCTGTGGTGATTTTGAAGATGTTTTATCAATTAGCATAGTGCATTAAGTATTCAATGTAAAATAAATGTATTTTACACACACCTACGTAGTACACTTTTAAAACGTGCTTAAGTGCCGTACTGACTAATAAACCACTCTCATATACCAGTACTACAGTAACACTGTAGTTATAACATCTTCGTCATTGTGTAAGATCTCGTTCAATGGACATAAAAGAATAATTACTTTCACATATGAAATAACTATTTTCTAATTATTAATAAGGAGTTTTATGTGCAAAGAGTCTGAAAAACTCTGAAGTAGCCCACACTGATAAAGTTGTGCAAGAGACAAGATTATTCAGAAGGATGAATTATGACATTCTTCAACTGAGCAAATTTGCCTCTAAGAAACTATACAGGAGAAATTTACATGAAAGTACAATTTTTTTTATTGATTCCCACTTTTTTCTTTTATTAAGAGATACATAATATATTACTCCCAACTGACACCTTCCTCAATGACAAAAAACCCAAAGACTAAAATAAACAAAATTTCAACTTATGAATTTTACCTAAGCAGGGGAATAATAGGCCTTACCTTTCAGTGTGGTAGTGTGTTGATTGATCAGTAAAGTTCTGGAAGGTGCCACTGTAGGAACTATTGTGCACTGTCTCAGTCAAAGTCAGACTGGGAAAGAAGGGGTTTTTTCTCATTGTAACAGTAATATCTTTGGTAGCTGTGTGGTTATGACAGTAACATAAACAAAAATCCACTGGCATAAGTGAAAAAAGGGACCACATTTTAAATAATTCAAGTTAGAATTCTCTAACTTAATAAAATATTAGGTCAGAAACAATTTTGATTTCCACTAACATTCATCATTATCTTGGAATTACAGCAGAGATGACAAAGCATGAAAACAGTTCTCTTGTTTGTTTTGTTTTCAAAAAGAAAGTAAATAAATATGAAGTGGTAAAAAAAAAAATGAGTGAAATGTAAGTGTTCCCAGATTGCAAAAGAGGGATATTTATGTGTGAAAAGCAACAACAGAAAAGTAAAGGCAAAGGATACTGATGGAAGTATTATCACTCTACTTCCAGTTTGGATTCAATTCTGTCACCTGGTTATAGCACCTTCTTAGCATTAAATGTGGTCCCGACCCACCCATCTCCCCAAAGAAAGCATCATATTTAAGTTAATATCCCAAGCTTCTGACACATGCTTCTCAACCTCAATCTTGTGCTATAAGAAATTATTTTCTGTTTTCTTTTATCAAGAATAGATAGAAATAATAATTTACCAGTGTTTAGAGTGAGCTTGGATAAAGAATGTTAGCAAATAGATGAGAACTAGTTGAAATACATTTTTACATTTAAGATATGTCAAACAAAAGACTCTTTGGAGGAGATTTAATTTTAATGTCTCGTTTCTTAAGGCAAAAGTTTAAGTACCTGGAAATATGATAGATTTTTAAATCTGAAAGCTGCTGTCTAGCATTTAATCAGTGCCAAAGAGGTAAGGTGACTCTTACAGCATGATTATTAAAAGCAGTATAATTATCATTACAACACATCTATAACAAGATCAATTTAGGCATTATAGCTGTAAAATGAGGTCACAATGACTAATAATAATAATAATCGTGGCTAATGTATAATTTCAAGAGACACTTACACATCAGTTCACACTGTGGTTTTCTTATCAAAAAGAAAGTCCTCAAATAATTTAAAAATTACAAGGTAGATTTGTAGAAATGAAGCATGAATTACTTCATTTTGCGCCTGTGTGTATATATAACACATTTCGTATATATACAGGCACTCATCCTACTGACTCTTTCTCTGCTGAATCCTTAATATTACACTGTATAAAAGGGAGACAAGAAATTTCCTGTACTACTTTTTAAATTTTTCTTTAAATCTAAAATTATTCTAAAACAAAAATAAAAGTATTTTAAAAATAAATTTTAAACTGAGATACTTAATCACACACCCATAATTTCCCTTGAGTTAACAAATTCTGATTACTCCTAATTGTCAAAGATTAGAAAAACAGGAACACTTAATTCATTATTAGAAAGACTGCAAAATGACATGTATCACTTTAGAATAATATATCTATTATAAATGTATTTGACTTCAAGTAACAAAACCCCAATTAAAGAGAATTAAAATTTATGGATTTATTCAGGACCTATGTGGTGAACACTAAAATATGCCACTCAGATCTTCAACTGCAGGGAATATGATTTCCCAGAGATGTCAACTGTACTCTCAATTTCTTCACTAAGTTAGCTCCACAGACATGCTGTCCGTTGGAAGGAATACAAGACAGGTGATACGAGATGAGATTCCTCAAATGGTTGAATTTACTCAAATGTTCTATACCGTCCTCACTGATTTTTCTTAGAATTGGACTGCAGTCTCTAACTCCCTTTTTCTCAATTCCTCTAAGCTCTCCTCAACTTGAAAGTACCAGATCTACATCATGAGCTGACATTTGTCCTCGGCTCCCTTAATCTATAATTCATTTCATGTTTTGGCAAATCTGGCCCTGGAGCTGCTTCTAGTTGGGCCTGGATTAATGCAGTCAAAAAATAATTATCTTTCAGTATCAATAGACTTAACTAGAATCCATAGCGTGGTTTCTAAATATCATATTTTGCTACAACAAACAAAAGCCCAACGGGAAAGTGACTGATCCTACGTATGGAGTAGTAAAAGTACAAGAAAAACTTGAAAGATACAGCCAGAAAGCAAGGATGTAGCATACATTAGAGAGGACATTTGAAAAATAGAGTTATTCTCTTACAGAAGTTTCTATGGGCCAATCTGGGAAATTTTAACATAAAATATAATGGCAATAATAGATTGTGTCACATCAAATAACAACTTTGTCCATATCGTAAACCCACGAACACTCAAAACTGAGACAGAAAAATCAGTCAGAACTGAGGCCAACTAATAAATGAACCAGAATTGATAATATTAGAAAAGGGCTATTTATAACCATGAATTAAAAAAAAAGGTGATAAAAGTAGAATTGTCAGTTGGCTAAAAAAATGTGGTGAAAAATAATTAAAGAGTAGATCAACTTCTTACATGACAGCATTAGGATTTCTGTGGGGCCACACTCTAGTCATAAAGAATTGCTTTTTTCCAACAACCTCTGGATATTATTCTAATGGTATACAACAAATAAAAACACATCTGCTTAAGAAAATTCAGTGGAGAGTTTGTGGCATTTGCGCAAAGACTACTCCCTCCTTTCCTCTTGCCAACTCAGCAAGATGGAGATTCAACTCTAGCCGGACATAAGTGAAAACATAGTGTTTCCACTATCCAAGTTCTGGTCAGGAGATGTTCTTCAGGAAGGAATAGAACTTCAGCATTTGTCAATGCACCCCCACCTACTACAGGAGCTATGTTCGAGGCAAATGCATTAAGAAGTCAGGACTCCTTACTCTTCTCGATACCCAGTCCTGAAGTAGGGACTCTACTCTGGACTGCTAATAATCTGAGGATCCCAACTACCTTACTGTGGGTGATAGAGCAGTGTTTCCATGCCAGTAGTAACCAATTAAGAAGAATGCTGGCTCTTGCGCCCTGCTCTACACGGAGTTCTCAGCTTCCAAAAGTAAAATACACCATTAAACTTATCCCCAGATGTATAGCATAGATTTGTCTGTGATGAAAATCAGGCTCTAAGACATACCTTCCCTAATATTTTTTCAAAGAAACTGACATCTTTTGTATCAGAATGTAAAGTTCAAGTTAAAGAGTGTTGTAAAAAAAAAAAAAAATGTGGTTGTGGTAGTGGGCAAGGGTGAGAAAACGTACAAGATTCCATAAAGATACTGGGTAGACTGTAAGCCAAAAAGTTTGTGGGAGACTCAGAAAAGAAAAGCCTTTCTGGAAACAAGCCCTTTAGAGGTCAAAACAAATATCAAACACTGACCTGAGTATTCTTTAGGGGAGCCCAAATTTGATTGTGAGGTAGGAGACCAGGACCCTGAAAATATAGTTAGGGCATAGGCCCAAAAGGGACTCACAAATCGGCTAAGTTTTAAGGTAGAGGAACAACAGCTCAGGAGCAGCTCAGCTCTCACTGAATTGCTTGCTCATGAACAGCAGCTTTTTTTTTTTTTTTGGAGAGATTTTCACTGTAGGGCGCGTGCGCTCGCCAGACAGACAGAGAGAGACATAGAGACAGAAAGCAAGAAATCACCCCCCAGGGGGGAAGGTCACACCGCAATCCCTTCTCCTCCATTCTCCTCTCGGGATCTTGGGCACGCATGCACATGCGCCTGGCGTGAGTTTTAAGCCACCGGGTCCAGGATGTGAACTGCGGTCGACTACGTGGGAGTCCAGCGACATAGCCATTACGCTAACTGCTGGTTCCCCCATGAACAGCAGCTTTGAACAGTGACTTACGCAGTGACTCAGTGGCTGACCTGGGCAGCATGACCTAAAGCAAATGTAAGAATTAAGGTTTTATTCCAGGACCCACCACATTCTGAGAAGATAATGGTCTTATACAGCCCAAAGTTTTCATATTAAGTCTCACCTTTGTACTTGCTCCAAACTTAAGAAAAATAACCAGACCTTTTTAGTGTGTTATCCCCATCATAAGGGGAGTGCATGCACAAGCCCCTCCTGAGAACAAGCCAAGACAAACTCCTTACCCAGATTACTCCCCACAACACACACATTCAGGTGCTCTGAGGTCCCATTGGGAATTTGCTCCCCGCTTAGAAACTCTGGCCTTTCCCTCTCTTAACAAGTATCCAGCCAGTGGTCTCATACATAAGTAAACAACAACAGGTTCTAGAATGGGGGCATGTTGTAATGTAGTGTCTAAAATGTCTGGTATCATAGCAAACAGTCATGCAAAGATACAGGAAAGTAAGGCTTAACCACTAGGAAAATTTTAAAATGCAGACAACATAATGGCCTGTGATAGCAACCAGAAATTAAATTCTTACAAAAACATTTCAAATTAGCCATTAACATATATTCAAATAAACTATGATTAAAGAAGCCAAGATAGGTATGATGGCAATGTCATGTCAGACAGACAATATAAATAAAGAAATAAGAATTACAAAAAAGAAGCAAAGGGAAATACTAGAACTTCAAATTATGATAAAAGCAATAAAAATTTACTAGAGGGGCAAAACAGTAAAGTTGACAAAAGAAATTGGTAAAGTTGAAAATAGATCAATAGAGATTATGCAAGTTGAGAACAAATACAAAAAATGAATAGATCTTCATACAAACATGTGATACCATTAAGTACAACATAGGCATAATGGAAATACCAGAAAGCGGAGGAGACAATAAAACTAACAGAAAACATATTAAAGAAATAATAGCAGAAAGCTTGCTGAATTTACTGAAATGCACTATCGATCCGTAACTTCACAGAATCTCAACAAACTCCAAGTAGGATAAGTACAAAGAGAATGGATACGTAAGAGTAAAAATGCTAGAAGTCAAGATAAAAATCTTGAAAGCAGCAATAAGCGGAACCAGCAGTTAGCATAATGGCTATGTCATTGGACTCCCATGTAGTCGACCGTGGTTTGTGTCCTGGACCCCATGGCTTAAAACTCACGCCGGGCATGTGAGTGTGCATGCCCAAGATCCCAAGAGGAGAACGGAGAAGGGATTGCGGTATGACCATCCCCCCCGGGGGGTGATTTCTCGCTTTTTGTCTCCCTGTCTCTCTCTGTCTGTCTGGCGAGTACACGTGCGCTATAGCAAGAAAAAAAAAAAAAAAAACCAGCAATAGGAAAATGATTTATCACTTACAATGACATCTGTTGAGATGAACTTTTACTTTTCAGCAGAAACAATGAAAGCCAGAAAGCAGTGGGGGTAGCATATCAATGGCAAAAACAAAACAAAAAACTGTGTACCAAAAATCCTGTACCCAACAAGGTTATCTCTCCATCTCTCAGAAATGAAAATGAAAAAACATAACAATATAAATAAAAATGAGGAAATTTGTCGTTAGCATACCCACCTTATAAGAAATGTAAATCTCTCTTAGATATTGAAGGTTCAGTTTCAAATCATCTCTGTAAGGTAACTATCCCAAGAAAGCAAGTCACATAATTTCTTTCAGTTTCTCAGTGCATCTAAAAGTTACGTTTATACTTTATTACACTGTATTAAGTGTGTAACTGCATTAAGTCTAAAAAACAAAAACTTTTATTGTAAAATATTTTATTCCTAAAAAATGTCAATGATGTCCTGAGCCTTCAGAGAGTCATAATCATTTGCTGAAAGAGAACCTAGTCTCCACGCTCGTCTGTGATTGATCAGTGTGGCGATGGCTGAAGATTGGGGTGCCTGTGGCAATTTCTTAAAATAAGACAACAGTGATGTTTCCTATATCCATTGGCTGTTATTTTTAGGAAACATTTCTCTGTAGCATGCAGTGCTGTTTGATAGCATATTATCCACAAGAGATATTCTTTTGCAATTGAAATGAATTTTCCCAAACCCGGCCACCACTTTATCAATTGAGTTATAGAATATTCTAAATCCTTTGTCACCATTTCAATAATATTTACAGCATTTGAACCAGAGTAGATTCTGCTTCAAGAAACTACTTTCTTTGCTTATCCTTAAGAAGAGATTCCCCATACATTAAAGTTTTATCATGACATAGTAGTAATTCAGTCACTATTTTTTTTTTTTGGAGAGGTCTTTGCCATAGGGTGTGTGTGGTGTGCTCGCCAGACAGAGAGAGACAGAGAGACAGAAAGCGAGAAATCACCCCCCAGGGGGGATGGCCACACCACAATCCCTTCTCCTCCATTCTCCTCTTGGGATCCTGAGCATGCACGCACACGCATCCGGTGTGAGTTTTAAGCCACCAGGTCCGGGACACGAACCACAGTCGACTATGTGGGAGTCCAGTAACATAGCCATTATGCTAATTGCTGGTCCCTAATTCAGTCACATTTTCAGGCTCCACTCTGAATTCTAGTTCTCTTGCTATTTCTACCACAATTTGCAGTTACATCCTCCACTGACATTTTGAACATACATGACATTTATCAATTAAGTTCATAGTCTTATATGGAACATTTTATAGTGCCCCCAAATAATTACAATAATAACATCCAAGGGCCAGCCACAGTGGTGTAGACAATAGGGTGCAACTGCCTGACACTGAAGCCACTTAAGAAGACCCCAGTTTAGATCCTAGGTAAACTTGGATCCTGTGGGCCCAGTCAGGGGGCACATCCTTAGTCTCTTCTGGCTGAAAAGCTACTGGGAAGATCACAGCATGGTGAGATCCCATGGGAGGTTTATATCTCATGAAATAAATAAGTGAAATTAATAAAATCACTCATCATAACTGACAAAATACTACTTTAAAAGCCTGAAATACCATATGAATGACTGAGACTCTAATTTTTCCTCCATGCCAAGGAAGGATATCCCCCCCTTAGACCCTTTTACTAAGTGGTCTCAAGTTTCCCATGGGCACAGACATGTAAAATAAGTGCATGCTGCTGGAAAAATGGTGCCAGTAGACTTGCTCTATGAATGACTGTTACAAACCTTTAATTAATAGAATATGCAATATCTGCAAAGCACAATCATATAAAGCACAATAAAACAAGATATGCCTGAACTAAAGAAAATTCTTCAGCCCTACAACAAGTAATATTAGATGGTGATGCAAATTCCCGAATATAAAATAAGGAAATGGTCAGGGTAATTGTGTGATTATAAAGGAAGCATAAATGTTTATTTTTGGCCATTCTTAACTTACTCAGAAATTGTAAAAAAAAAAAAAAAGCATATAATACATTATTGAATACATAACATATAAAATATACCGTATATGTCATATATTTAACAAAAAGATATAAGGAGATTTGTAAGAATACTGCTATACTGAACCACAGAAATGATTATAGATGGTAAACTAACAATTATATGAAAGTATAATTGGATTTGTAACATTAATAAATGTAGTGCATGTTACTATAATACAGAATATTAGGTTAGGTCGTCGGTAAGTCGTGATGTATTTTTCTATATTTTTCTATGAGAAAATGTGTCATGACTTTCCAGACAATCCAGAAAAAAAGGGAACTAATAGAATAGCAATGCTTCTAGATGTCACTGAATTTAAAAACTGACTAAAAAAAAAACATAGAGCAGTTAAGTGCCATGCATAGGAAAGCAGATCCCATTTGGCCAACAATGATTGGAATCCAGACCCCAATGACTTGAGAAATACAAAATGCATGTCGATGCACATGTCTGAAATCCTGCCATGATGGAAAAATTGAAGAAAAGAGGATTGTGCCATGGTCATGCTCCATTGATGCAAGCTTTCTCTCTCCCTATTGTTCTCCCTCTCTCTCACACACATGCCCTCTAGCAATAGCAAAAACAAAATTAAGTTTAAAAAAATGAGGACAAATGAGGGCCAGCATGGTGACATAGTGGTTAAGGCACTGGATTCCACATGGTGATACCTGTGGTTTGAGTCCAGGACCCAGTGACTCAACTCACTGAGCACATGTGCATGTGTGCCCCAAATCCCTAAAGGAGAATGAAGAAGGGTCATCCCCTATGGAGAGTGTTGCTCACTTTCCCTCCTTCTCTCTCTCTCTCTCTCTCTCTCTCTCTCTGGTGAGAGCATGTGCCTTATGGTAGAAATTTTAAAAAGGTGTGTGTGGGGGAAATCATTAAAATATTTCAATGTCTTTTAGAAAATATTCACTTAATGCAAAAGATAGTAGTAAAAAGAGATAGTGAACAAAAAAAACACATTAAACACACAAAAAACCTAAAATGTCAGATGTAAATTGAAATATATCGATAATAACATTAAATGTAAGTGAATTGGAAAATCCAGTCAGAAGACAGAGACTGTCCTACTGGATTAAAACAAAAAACTCAAAACATGTTTTCTGTAGAAGACACACTAGATTTAAAAACTCAAACACATTGAAAATCATGAATGGAACAAAATGTCATTCAAACATCCACCACAAGAAAACCCTCTTGTTTATTCTAAAAAGAGACACAGCAGACTTTAAAAATAAAGAAATTTCTACTAGAAACAGGTATTTTTTAAGTGATATAAAAAGGTAACCAATCAAGAAGATAAAACAATTGTATACATATTTAAATCAATTACAGTGATCTAAAATACATGAAGCAAAAACTGACAGATAGGAAAAGTGAAACGACCTGTTTAATAATAATAGAGACTCCAATGTCTCACTTTCAATTATGGACGGAATAACTAGGCAAGAGATAAACAATGAAATAGAAACCCTAACAATGCAATAAGCCAGCTAGCTCTAACAGATATCTGTAGCACTACATCCAACCAAAACAAAATCATAAAATCTATGCTTTTCTCAAGGGCACATGGCTATAAAACAAGCCTCAAAAATTTTAAATGATGGAAATAAAATGTATCTTCAGAAAATACTAAAGTGAAATTAGAAATCAGGAAGAGAAAAGAAATGGAAAATTCATACATATGTAATAATTAAATAATACCCTTCTAAATAACAAATGGGTAGAAAAAGACATAAAAAGGGAAATCTGGAAACGCTTTGAAGATGAATGAAAATGTTGGGACCAGCAGTTAGCTTAATGGCTATGTTGCTGGACTCCCACGTAGTCGACTGTGGTGTGCATCCTGGACCCGGTGGCTTAAAACTCACGCCAGGGGCGCGTGTGTGCGTGCCCAAGACCCCGAGAGGAGAACTGAGGAGAAGGGATTGCCGCGTGGCCATCCCCCCTGGGGGGATGATTTCTCGCTTTCTGTCTCTCTGTCTCTCTCTGTCTGTCTGGCAAGCGTACGCGCCCTATAGCAAAAACCTCTAAAAAAAAAAAAAAGATGAATGAAAATGAGAACACACATAACAAAACTTAATACTCCAAAATCAATATAATACATCATGTTAATAGAGCAAAAAGAAAAAAAAATACATAATCCCAAAAGAAGGGTTAAAAAAAAAAATTTGAGGGACCAGCAGTTAGCGTAAAGGCTATGTCGCTGGACTCTCATGTAGTTGACCACGGTTTGCGTCCCAGTCCCACTGGCTTAAACTCACGCCGGGTGCATGTGTGTGTGTGTGCGCCCAAGATCCCGAGAGGAGAATGGAGGAGAAGGGATTGCGGCGTGGCCATTCCCCCTGGGGGGTGATTTCTCGCTTTCTGTCTTTCTGGCGAGCGCACACGCCCTATAGCAAAATTCTATCCAAAAAAAAAAAAAAAAGCATTTGACAAAATACACCAAACTTCTGTGATAAAAACACTCCTAAACTACAGTGAAACTTCCTTAACCTGATGAAGGGCATTTAAGAAAAACTCACATTTTAGATCTCGCTGAATAGTGACAGATTGGATGTTTGATTAGGAATAAGACAAGGATTTTGCACTCCTCATTTCTACTCAATATTGTACTGGAAGTTCTAGTTAGAAAAATAAGGCAGGAAAATAAAAGACATCCATATTAGAATGGAAGAAATAAAACTACACCAATTTGTAAATGGCATGCTCTTGTATATAGAATATTCAAAACACAGGCTATGAAAACTACAAAATATTGTGAAGGAAATTGAGAAAGACCTACTTAAATATTAAGACATTATAGGTTTATGAATTAGAAGATATAGTATTACTAAAAGGGTAATGCTCACAAAACTGATCTAAAAACCCAGAATTTCAGATGGTTTTCTTGAAGCAATTGATAAGTTGATTACAAATTCATATGAAATGGCAGGAAACCCAGAATAGTCAAAATAATCTTGAAAAAGAACAAAGTTGGAAAACTCACACTTTCTAATTTCAAAATTTATTACCAAACAATAGTAATAAAGATGGTGTGATTATTGACCTAAGGAAAGACATGAGGAAAAGAGAAAAGAGAAAGAATTGAGAGTCCAGAAATAAAATCATGTATTTATGATAAACTGATTCTGATTGGTAGGCCAAGACTATTCAATGGATATAAAAGAACACTCTTTTACATATGAAAAAAGAATGGTGCTGAGACAAGTGGACAGTCACATGTCAAATAAACATATTAAGCCCGTAAACACACACCTTAAACACACACCATTAAAAAAATTAACTCAACTATATCAAAGACCAACCTATAAGAGCCAAATCCATACTTTTTTTTTTTTTTGGAGAGATTTTTGCTATAGGGCGCATGTGCTCACCAGAAAGACAGAGAGATAGAAAGCAAGAAATCATCTCCCCGGGGAGATGGTCATGCCGCAATCCCTTCCCTTTCATTCTCCTCTCCAGATCCTGGGCACGCTCGCACACACGCTCAGCATGAGTTTAAGCCAATGGGTCCGGGACTCGAACCACAGTCAACTACATGGGAGTTCAGCGACATAGCCATTACGCTAACTGCTGGTCCCCCATACAATTCTTAGACAACAACATAGGATATATATTTATAACTCTGGATTTAGATCCTTAAATTCTTAGCTATACCACTAAAAGCATTAGCAACAAAAACAACAAATGATAATTAGGAGTTCATCCAAATTCTATTTTTTTATACTTCAAAGGACACTATCAAGAAATTAAAAAGATCATTCACAAACTAGTATAAAGTGTTATAGTTTCTCCTTATCTGTGGGTTTGTTTCTTGTTTACAATTATCCACGGTCAACCATGATCTAAAAATAGGTGCATATAATGTAAGATATTTTTAGAGAGAAAATTATAGACTGCATTCATTTAACTTTCACTATAGCACACTGTTATAATTTTTCTATTTTATTATTAGAAATTATTAATCTTTTATTTTGCTTAATTTATAAAGTACACTTTAACACAGATATGTACATACAGAAATAGATATAGTATATATACAGTTTGGTACTACCCAAGGTTTCTGGCATCCCTGGGTGTCTCCAATGAGGGAGGACTACTGTAATTGCTAATCACATGTGATAAGGAAATTATATATAGAACATATAAACAGTCTTACTACTCAATAATAAAAAGGCTAATAACTCAATGTAGAAATGGGAAAAGGATCTGAATAGACATTTATCCTAGAAAAAACATAAATGTCCAACACTGACATGCAACGTTTTACATCGTTAGTCAACAGAGAAAGACAAAGCAAATCAAAACCAGTGAGAAACTACTTTATACGCACTAGGATAGCTATAACAAAAAAAAAGAAAGGAAATTAAAATATTTTATGAATGATGTAAAGAAATTTGAACTGTCCTCCATAGTTGCTGAAAATGTAAACCAGAAGAGTTGTGAAAAACCAATTTGGGGGACCAGCAGTTGGCGTAATGGCAATGTCGCTGAATTCTCATGTAGTTGACCAAGGTTTGAGTCCCAGACCCGGTGGCTTAAACTCATGCTGGGTGGATGTGTGTGCATGTCCAAGATCCCGAAAGGAGAATGGAGGAGAAGGGATTGCAGTATGGCCATCCTCCCTCATGGACTCATGGGTGGTTTCTTGCTTTCTATCTCTCTGTCTCTTTCTGTCTTTCTGGTGAGCGCATGCATCCTATAGCATAAACTTCTCCACAAAAAAAAAAAAAAAAAAAAAAGGAAAACCCGCTGGACTCACATGTAGTTGACCACAGTTCAAGTCCCAGACCCAGTGGCTTAAACTCGTGCACCCTTTAACATAAACCTCTCCAAAAAAAAAAAAAAAAAAAGGAAAACCATTCTGAAAGTTTCTGAGTGAAGGTGAACACAGAATTAACACATGAATGGTAGCAGCAATTCTACTGCTAGATAGGCACCAGAGAGAAATGCAAACCCGTGTCCTCATAGAAACTTGTATATGAATGTTTATAGTGACATTACTCATACAATTCTAATGGTAGAAAAAATCCAAGTGTCCATCAACTGACAAGTGAATAAACAAGATATTGTACACCCATGCAATGTAATATTATTCAGCCATATATAGGAATGAAGTGCTTACTGCTACATGTTACAACATGGATGAATCTTGAAAGCATGCAAATAAAGAAAGTCATTCACTAATGACCAAAAATTATATAATTTAATTCACATAAAATATCCAGAATAGAAAAAACTATAGATACAGTAGATTAGTGGTTACTCAAGACTAAAGGACAAAATGGAGTATGTTAATGTTAAAAGGTGGAGGTTCTCATTGTGAGGTGATAAAAATATTTTAAAATTGATTTTGAGTGTTATACCTCTGAATATACTAAAAACCAGTATGTACACTAAAAATAAATTGTATGACCTGTAAATTATAACTCAATATAGATAAAAAAATAAAAAGAGGATATTTACATGGAAACAAATATCCCTTTGTACTTGATAGATAATGTATTACACAATAAAAATTTATATTTGATATCTTAACCAACTAGCTAGCATTTCTTTCCTTAGTACAAACAAATAAATATATATTCCTGTTGTAATACAATAGAGACTAAACATAACCCATATGGTATTCTTGCCAAACATACTTAATATGAATCTAACCAAAGCAAGTAATAGCACAAACACAGGTTTTGTGACATTTTCAAATATAATTGGCTAACATCTCCTAAATGATCAATAACCAGAAATAAATTTTATAAATGTGAAGACCGTTCTACCTTTAAAGAGATTAAAGAGGGCTGGCCAAGTGGTTTAGGAAACCTGAACTCACATGGCCAACCATGGTCCAAACTGCAGCTTGTAAAACATGCCAGGCTTATGCGCGTATATACCCCAAACCTAGCCTGGGTGGAGAAATGGAGAAGAGATTGTGCTGTGGTCATGTCCCACTGGGGGTACTTTTTCCCTCTCCCTCTTTTTCTCTCTGTCTGGTAAGTATACATGCCCTCTGGAGATTTAAAAAAAAAAAAAAAGAAAGAAAGAAATATTTGGAAACAAATTAGATTTGAATATGCCTTAGATAATGCTACCTAATCTTTCAAAATGTGGACTTGTTGAAGAGAAAGATTTATCCTCTCTCACAGGGCAAGTCCATCGGCTAACTATTAATGAAATTAGTCCAGCTCTTCAATGATCGCCTCAAGAGTTGATCCTTTCCCATCTTTTCATCACAACATGTTGGAATTTAGTCCTTGCCTTTGGTGTCTCATGAGCACAAAGACGGCTCGGCAGGATCAGGTATCACCAGGAAATAAAGTGCTACTAGTAGCTTCCACAGTTTTCACTACAAATGCAAAAGACAAAATGTTCAGGAGGCCATTCTGGACCTCCTCATACATCTTACTGGCTATAACCATTCTGTGTAACACTGCTTAGCCATATAGCTAGAAAGTGAGTACTTGTTTTTCTTTGACTCCATTACTGAAGCAAATATACTGACCATGGGTGCTTGTTTAGCATATAGCATATAGTATTTGGTCAATACCTAGGACTTCAAAGGTATTTACTACTTCAACTCAGCAATTTTTGGATAGATTTGTGTCTTAAAGAATTCTCAACTCTATGGCTAACAGAAACAAATGCAACAACCTAAACGTAAAAATCACTATATTTACAAGATAAAATACTATACTACAGAGTAACTTAATAAATAACCTTTTTTATTTTCTTAAAGAGAATTTTGCAATAGGGTGTGTGCACTCACCAAAGAGACAGAAAGCTAGAAATCATCCTCCAGGGTTATGACTACACTACAATCCATTCTCCTCTATTCTTCTCTCAGGATTTTGGGTATGTACACACTCTTACCCAGCCTGAGTTTCAAACTGCCAGGTCTAGGATTCAAACTGTGGTCAGCACTGTGGGAGTCCAGTGCCTTAATCACAACACTATCTCCCAGCCCATAAATAAATAACATTTAAGAACCTCTATAAATCTCAAAAACATAATGTTAAAAAAGAAAATCAAGGAACCTGCAGATGGCATAATGGCTATGTCATTGGACTCCCATGTGGTCAGCCATGGTTTGAGTCCCGGACCCAGTGGCTTAACCTCAAGGTGGACGCATGTGTGTGCATGCCCAAGATCCTGAGAGGAGAATGGAGGAGAAGGGATTGTGGTGTGGCCATCCCCTCTGAAGGGTAATTTCTCACTTTCTGCCTCTCTGTCTCTGTCTGTCTTTCTGGGGAGCACATGTGCCCTATAGCAAAAACCTCTTAACAAAACAAAACAAACAAACAAAAACAGAAAATCAAACCAGAGAACAATGGCCATTAATATAAATTATATAGAGAAGGGTACTACATAAACTATGAAAATATACAAAACAATGTCATTATTTCTTATGTATATACATAATTAGCAATATATAAAACATCCATAAAAGAATAAATTCAATATATTAATTAACTGTAGAAAGAAATGAATAGTTAGCAGTTACATAGCACTTAGTATGGGCCAGAAACTAGTCTAACAAATTTATGGTACGTTTTGTTTCCACAACAATGTGAGAAGATGACTATAGGCACACACTTGACAGAAGATTGCTGAAACAGATTCAGGAATTAATGCAAGATGTATGTCATCTTTTCATTGTTAGCTAATATGTGACAGAAATAGAGGCATATTTATTGCCTCTATATGGAGACACAATACATTAGGAGTGGTTTATGTTTTGAGTGTAATAAGAACCAACATGAAAGGACCAACAGTTAGCGTAATGGTTATGTCGCTGGACTCTCATGTGGTCGACCGCGGTTCGAGTCTTGGACCCGGTGACTTCAACTCAAGTCGGGCACGTGTGCATGCGTGCCCAAGATCCCAAAAGGAGAATGGAGGAGAAGGGACTGCGGCATGGCCATCCCCCCGGGGGGTGATTTCTCGCTTTCTATCTCTCTGTCTCTGTCTGTCCAGTGAGCGCAAGCGACCTACAGCGAAACTTCTCCAAAAAAAGACCAAAAAAAACAAAAAAGAACCAACATGAATACATATATATGTATGTCTGATGCATACATATACTTGTGTATATATTAGCATAATATATAGATTACTGTGCATAAATTTAATAGTTTTAAATTGTTGCCTGACAATTTTTCAAGTTACGCTATATATATTTTCCTCAAGTTATATAAATACACTAAGTATAATATATACATGTAAAACGTAATAATAAAAATAATAGACATAGGAGTGTATCTGCCTATTAACTTAAAAAGATATTGAGTAACAAATATATAAAGATTTATAATCTCTACCATATATATATAAGCAAATATATATTTGAATATATAGTAAGTAATCTACATGTATACAAATAAAGATTTATTTTTATATTGCTTGATCTCTCAACAAGTCTTATATATTTATAAATATACATACATATGCACGCACATGTATACATAAATTCCTTAATCAATATATATGAAAACAATTTTCTTATTTTGCTTACATTAAAAAAGTATAGTATCCTTGCACATGTGTGTGAAAATGTGAATTTCTGTACATATGTATGTATACACAAATATGCAAAATGAGGAAATTTTTAAAAATTAAGATCCAATGAGTGGATTTTTCATTAAAAATATGGGTATATTTTAAATTTAAGATATTAACAAGCATAATATAAAACTGGAGAAAGGTACTAATAATTCTAGACTCTAGACTCTAAATATAAATCTGTATAAAGATTTTTAATCCATCTGCCTTTGCTGTTGAGAAAAGCAATCAAAACTTTTCTCACCAGAGCCAGAACCTTGATTTATAAAATTGCTTTCCAGAAAAGTAATAGTGAGTTACACGCTCACTAAAAATGTATAAAAATACTAAACTCTACATACGTCATTACCCAAAAGTGTTACTGTCTTTTATTTTTTCCGCTAATTTTGTAAGTTAAATCTGTGTCAAATTATTACTTTTTTTTCCCTTTTTAAAACATTTTTTTTCCCTGAGGGCACCTGAGCTTGGCAGAGAGAAAGAGAATAACCCAGAGAAGAGGGTGAGAAAGCATCCCACAATACAGCATGGTCATGCCACAATCTCTTCTCCATTTCTCCATCCTAGGGACTTGAGGCCGTCTGCACGTACACTCAGTATGTTCTCCAAGTCTCCCGAGTTGTAATTCAAACTGCGTGGTCAGCCATGTGGTATCTGGCTCCCTCAACCACTAGGCCATGAGGCCGACTCACCAAATCATAATTTTAATCCCATTTTCTAAACATTTAGAAAGTTTGAACAAAATGTTGCATATTTTACTGGTTAAGGGATTTACTGGTTGTATTAGTTTAAAATGTATCTTTATTTTTCTTTGTCTATGGGTTAATTTGTTTCTCATCAATCAGAAGAAATTCTCATTATCTTGTGCCTAATGAGTCTATAGGTTATATCTTTGCATTCTGTTTATGTTCTACTCATTAATATGTTGCCATAAAAATATTTAACAAGTCTAATTTTTTTCTTAGGTATGTTGTTTGTTTGTTTAGTTTTTGCTCTAGGACACATGTAACTCACCAGAGGGAGACAGAGACAGACTGAGAGAGAAGGAAAGTGAGAAATCACCTCACGGGGGGTGGCTATGCCACAATCCCTTCTCCCATCTTCTCTTACAATTTTAACCTCCATGCCACCTGCTAGCCCAGAATTAGTCCAATTCTAGATGTATTAGACATGGCTTAGTGGTGTACCCATTTTTTCTATACACAGTTACATTTTTTAAAAGGCATATTTGTGGTAATAACATTTTACCATATTTTTAATAAGCTATCCCATAACCATATTTCAACATTAGATATACCTCTTCATGAAAGTTGATTTTTTCTTAGGTTTTGATAATAGGTTTGAAGATCATTTCAGGTCATATTTTTCTATATAAGTTTCTAAAATTTACATATTGCATGTTCTAGGATGTAAGAAAAAAGTAGTAATATTTGAATACCAGGCATTTGTCACAAAACTCAAAAAACATAATTTACATTCCCAACAGAGGCATCATCTTACTTCCAAAAGATTGAACAGAGTCCACTGTTTTTAAGATAAAATATATATATATAGGTCTGTTGAAGTGCCAGAGGCATAATTGAGTTTTCAGACATTTGCACCACAAAACATGGAAAATACCATTTTAGCCAGAAATTTTTAGAACAGATATTGACAGTTCTCTGCCTCAACCACTTCAATCATATATATGGTCTTGTACTGTTGTTGTTCTTAGTCCTGCCAAGATGAATTTGGCACAAAATATATCAACACAGTTAACTTAGTAAACTGACCAAGTAGATGGATTTTGTTATTATTCTCTACTTAACATTGCATGCCATCTTCCAAATGCAAAAGTTTTCTTCTCTCCATGTTGATGTTAAACTATACTTTCTAGCAATAAGGAAAAAAAAAGTGATTTTTTAAGACAACCCAGTTTTGAGATAGAAAAAAACTATTCTTAGTACAGAAAAAGGCAGTAACATATAGAGGCAGTATTTTTTTTAAGAGTTTTATCAATAAGGTTTATAATGTATGTTTAATGACAATGTGGTTCCTTGAATGCAAGAAGGTGTCTTCATTTTTGCCAGATCGATGCTTAACACATGAATTGAACAGTAATCTCCAGTAATATTTGCCTAAATATTACATAAAAGGAGGACTAAAGTAATATTTGATTTTATAATACTTGAATTGAAATCTGATGCTTTAAAGACCATTTCTATTGAATCTGACTTCACAATAGTTTTTAAACTGCAAGCTTAAAATTATTCAGAATCTTGGGTCTTTAAGAAGCTAATGTATTCTGCCCCTTAAATACTTTCTCACCCCAGAAACATTTGGATCGTAGACTGACGAACACCAGGATAAGTCCATGATAACTCATGGTTTTGACTTAAATTAACATAAACTGAAAGCACAACGAAGAACAGCAGTGGCTCCTTAAACCAACTGGTCCCTGCTATATGTCACTAGGTTTTCAAATCCAGCCTGGGGGCTTATGGAGGAAGAAATAGAGACACAATTCAGCAAACTATGTTTTTAAATACATGTACTATGTGTTTACATCATGCCAGGAGCTCTGGTAAGAATGTTAACTATGTATTGACTTTAACCTGACAACCACCATATGCCATATGTGATAGGCACCATGGTTAATCCCTATTTTGGAGATAAGACAAATCTATGTAATTAGACATTTTCCTCAAAGAAATTCTCAAAGATGAAATTTTTCTTACTTCAAATTGTGTGCTTCTAATTACACGTAAGTATGTCATAGATGGGGGTGTTTGTGTGCATGTATATGAGATATTGCTAGATTTGCCAGATTTTCTCTGTGTAAGATTTTTTATTACTAAGATTTCCTATCAAAACGAGGGCAGGAGTTACAAATCTCTGATTATCCTAGTACTGAGCAAAACAAACAAACGAACAAAAACCTGCTTTCATTATTTCTATGATACATGGTCAGAAACAAGGCCTCAATCAAAAACCAATAGGATAAGAACACTGATTATTTAGTTTGTAACCAGAAAAAGATAAAAGTAATTTTGGTAAAAATACAGATTCAGAACTGAAATACATAAATTAGTTTTATGTCTACTTTTGAGATTTGAGCAATTAACGCACCTCGATCTTCTTGCAGTTTATACATTCATCCCTCAATATTCATTTAACAAATTTAAAGCAGGGTTCTGTTAAGAATATAGTCATAATTATGGGTAAGACATGTTTCCTAATATTAAGACAATTTATATCAGGTTGGTACAAAAGCAATTGTGGTTTTGAACCATGAATTTTAACTCATTACTAGGCTCAAACACACCTTTATTCATCCAATTAGGAACCATTAAATCAATACATTTTACCAATGAGAAATAAGTTTCTTATTCCTGTAGCATAAAAATCTATGCCTCAGTAGTCAGTGAACTCTTGGAAAGCATCTTCTGCATTCTGCTAGTTGTGGAAGCATTTTTGCTACAAAGAGTTGTCAAGATGCTGAAGAAGTGGTAATAAGTTGGCAAGAGGTCAGATGGAATCGGAAGGTAAGGCAGAACTCCAAAGCGCAATTGGTTCAATTTCTGAAAACATTGGTTGTGCAACTTGTGGTGGGATGTCGTGAAGAACGGGGCCCTTCTGTTGACCAATGCTGGCTGTAGGCATTGCAGTTTCAGTTCATCATTGATTTGCTACTTCTCAGATGTAATGGGTTTGCTGTTCAGAAAGTTGTAGTGGATGAGACCACACCAAACAATGATCATAACCTTTTTCTGATGCAAGGTTGGCTTTGGGAAATGCTTTGGAGCCTCTTCTCCATTCAATTGAGCTTGTCATTGCTCGTTATGATATAAAAGCTACTTTCAGTTATATATCACAAACTGATCAAGAAATGGTTTGGTTTTTGTTGCACAGAATGAGAGAAGACAACACTTCAAAATGACTTCAGTCAGCTCATAAAGCACCTACTTATAAAGCTCTTTCTTTTTCTTTTTTTTTCTTTTCTTTTCTTTTTTTTTTTTTTTTTGAGAGGTTTTTGCTATCGGGTGAGAGTGCTTGTCAGACAGACAGAGAGACAGAAAGTGAGAAATCACCCCCCAGGGGGATGGCCACGCTGCAATCCCTTCTCCTTTACTCTCCTCTCAGGATCTTGGGCACGGATGCACGTGCACCCAGCGTGAGTTTTATTTGTTTGTTTGTTTTTTGTTTTGTTTTTGGAGAGATTTTTGCTATAGGGCGTGTGCACTCGCCAGACAGACAAGGAGAGACAGAGAGACAGAAAGCAGGAAATCACCTCCCAGGGGGGATGGCCACGCCACAATCCCTTCTCCTCCATTCTCCTCTTGGGATCTTGGGCACGCACACACACACACCCGGCATGAGTTTAAGCCACTGGGTCTGGGACTCGAACCGCAGTCGACTACATGGGAGTCCAGCAACATAGCCATTACGCTAACTACTGGTCCCCACCCAGCGTGAGTTTTAAGCCACCGGGTCCAGGACACAAACCACGGTCAACTATATGGGAGTCCAGCAACACAGCCATTACACCAACTGCTGGTTCACTTATTGAGCTTTTTCACCTTTCCTATTTGCTTCAAATGCAAAATGACCATGGAATGATTGACACTGAGTTCTTCAGCAACTTCCTCTGTAGTTGTAAGAAGATCCACTTCAGTGATTGCTCTCAATTGGTTATTGTCAACTTCCAATGGCCAGTCACTACACTCATCTTCAAGACTTCCATCTCCTTGCAAAACCTCTTGAACCATCAAAGCACTGTGGGTTCATCAGCAGTTTCTGGGCCAATGTGTCATTGATGTGAGTTGTGTCCACTGCTTTATGATTCATTTTGAGCTCCAATAAGAAAATTTGCCTGATATCATTCCCCTTCATATACATACATAAAATGAAAAGCAAGTAATAAGTAACTAGCAAAGAAACATAAAGTGAGAAATGTGCATTAAAATGATATATAACATAACCACAAATAAGAATGTATCCAATAACAAATGGCAAATTTAACAATGCAAAACTGTAATTACTTCAGCACCAAGCTAATAATAAGTGCTCAAAAATAAATGAATAAAAGTCAGTGAAAATACTGTGGAATATGTATGACATAACTGTTTCCACATAATGAATTTGAAAACTCTAATTTAAGTGTTACATGAACAGAAACTTTAAAGTTCACAAGGCCTGAAGAGTGGAGGTTAACTTGAAACAGGAACATAACGTAATCGACAAATACTGCAAATTAAGTATTCGCTATCACAGAACATGTTTTCATCACTTGAACCCCAAATCTTACAAATTCACCCAATCTGTCACCAAATTACAGTATTTCTATAACCTAAACCTATACTATATTACTTTCCAAAAGTAGATTATTTCAAAAGAATATTAATGTAAGGCAAAATTATTATTTAGTGTTTCACTCTTAAATCCTTATATTTTGACTTAATGAATCATTGACAAAATAAGTTTAAAATAATAAAGATTTTTGCTTCGGTAAGGCAGACTAGATAATTTGCACCAATCCTCTTACTAAGAACCATAAATGCGAACCAAAGCAAATCTATCTTCCTGAAAGATAGAGGGAGCTTAAATATAAGTGAGAAATTATGGGAGACAAGATCCAGAAGAGCAAAGAATGTAAAGAAGAGAACCCGGCATTTTTCACTACTTCATATGCTCTTATGGATGAGCATATGAAGATTACAATTATAAAAAACAATAAGGGTAGATTCAAGAATTTGAGCCGCCATCTGGGACAGTATAAATTTGAGCACAGGCCTTGACAATTTATAGGGGTTTCTGAAAGCCCACCAGACAAACAGATCATTAGCTTTGGATACAAGGGGTAAAGGAAAATCGTTGGTGTTCTTTCTGGGAGCTCAAGTTTCAAATGATATCAATTGTTAAAATTAGAAAACAGTCATTCTCTTGCTCTTAGCTACCCTTCAGAAGCAATTTAAGTCTTTGCTGGAGGAATACTCTATTATCCTTCACCTCAAATATTTTTATAACTTTTTTATGTAATGACTGAGTTTCAATAAAAATTAATCGGACCTTCAAACACACAATTTTTTTTTTTGGGGGGGGGGGGGAGAGATTATAGGGCGCGGGCGCTCGCCAGACAGACAGAGAGAGACATTAGAGACAGAAAGCGAGAAATCACCCCCCAGGGGGGATGGTCACGCCGCAATCCCTTCTCCTCCATTCTCCTCTCGGGATCTTGGGCACGCACACACACGCGCCCGGCGTGAGTTTTAAGCCACCGGGTCCGGGACGCGAACCGCGGTCGACTACGTGGGAGTCCAGCGACATAGCCATTACGCTAACTGCTGGTTCCCAAACACACAATTTTTTAATGATTAAAAACAACAGACAATAGAAATAGTCCCACAGATGACTTGAATAATGAAGGTATTAAGGGAGAATTGTGAAAATAACTGCTAAATACATTCATAGACATAAAAGACAGTATTAGGTATTTAAACAGGGACTCAAATTATAAATGAACTTTAAAAAGCTGGAGACATAATAATTTTGAGCTAAAAGAAAGACTAAATGGATCATTTAAGTATTAAAGTAGACATAGTCAAAGAAGAATAAGTTAACTGGATGATAAACTGAAACAAAGACTCTACAAATGACAATGAATAAAAAGAGACAATAAAAGAGACGTGGGACAATATGCAAAGCATACCACAACCCTTTAAGTATAAAGGAAATAATTACAGACAGACTTAACCTAGGGATATACAAAGAAATAAATATTCAACAAAGGTAAGTCGGTAGGCAAATAAAATAACTATTGACAGTATACTAAAGAACAATGAACATCTTTTTAATTTTAAACTACAGAAAGAGTTAAAATATATAAGAGCATAAAAATTGGCAGACAAGGTAAAGTAAAAAAGTTTCAAATCTTTGTTTATATATCAGAAGAAAAATATTCAATTTATATCAGATATTGACCTCTTAAAAGTCCTTATCATAACACTTATAACTAGTAAATAAAATATTGTATAATAGATTTATGGAAGGGAAAACAGATTAGTAAAGTATCACGGTAAAGCAGAAAATAACTATAGAACACGTGGGACAAAAGAAAAAACTGAAGATCATAAATTTAAACAAAGCAATAATTATCTTAAATGTAAATAAAATGAATGATCTCACTGAAAAGTAAAGAATGAATGATTTCTAGTAAGCATAAAAACTTTAAATTCAGCTTTTTACTATTTATGAAATATTGAAAATATAAAAGTATATAAAATAATTATAAGTACATTAAAAATTCCAATGCATGCAAATTCTAATCAAAAGCTTACTGAAGTTTTATTAATATGAGAAAAATATATGAAGATAGTTTTACTTAAAAATAACTGAGAAGAAATTTGTAAAAATTCTAAATTTTCATAACCTAATAATGCAGTCTCAAAGTATATAAAGAAATTATATCAACATAGCTACTAGAAAAATAGTGAATCCACAATCATAAAGATATTGTACCCATCTCTCCTGGTAAATTGCAAAATAACATGGCAAAAATAATTTGCGTTTTTTTGTTAAATATATTTTATCTAGTGTGCAAGTGTATGTTGCATGTAATATATAATGATCTTGCCTGAATAGGGTAAATGCATGTGCTTAAATGGATCTAAGAAGTTTAAAAAGTGTACTTTAGAGCACACCGATATTAACTTCACACAGATGTGTCAAACAATGTACCTATCTGTGAGTTGCATTTTTGCCACTAAAAGCTTACCCCTTCCCTGGAAAATTGCCTCTAGTTGAACAAGAAATTGGAAGAATATATTCTTGCCCCCGGGAACAGATTCCACGCATCATAGCTCACAATTGGGAATAAAAGATAAAAATTTTGCACTCTTAACCTCAATGTGATTGTGTTAGGGTTTGATAAGAGTTTGTCCCCCAAGTTTTCTTTATTTTGAGAAAGAGGTTTTTGCTGTAGGATGCGTGCACTCACCAGAAAGACAGAGAGAGATAGAAGCAAGAAATCACCCCCCAGAGAGTTGACCACGCTTCAATCCCTTCTCCTCCATTCTCCTCTCAGGATCTTGGGCATATACCCATATGCACCCAGTATGAGTTTAAGCCACTGGGTCCAGGACTCGAACCATGGTTGACTATATGGTAGTCCAGCGACATAGCCATAATGCCAACTGCTGGTACCCCCTAAGCTTTCATGTTTTAGAATTTAGTATTGGGAGGTGGTGAATCCTAATGAGTGGTGATTGGCTCACAGTGAGCCCATCATTTAGACAACCCTCTCATACATAGATTAATGTCCTTTGAGACCCAGTGAGTTCTAGCTCTTGTAAAAACGGAATTTGTTCTTACATGAGCTTTTGTTTGTTTGTTTGTTTTTTAATATATATAAATGAAAGCATCTCACAGCTCATACGATCTCTAGATGTACTTGGCATCTTCTATGCCTGCAGTGGTCATGTTGCAGGCCAGCCTAATGCCAGGCTTATACTTTTGGACTTTCAAACTGCCAGACTTGTTCATTAATAAACCTCACTTTCTATATAAATCACAGTCTTGGATTTCTCTGTAAGCAATGCTTACAGGAAATGGACTAAGAGATGATTAGACGTTTGTACTATATGGGCTACAGACATGACCAACCACCTGATTATACATTATTTCTGGATCTGTCTGTGAAGATATTTCAAGGAAAGACTAGCTGAACAAAAGGCAGACTGGGTAAAAAAGATGGTCCTCACCAATGTGAGCAGGCATCATCCAGTCAATGCAGGGCCCAAAAAGAACAAAAAGATGGAGAAAGGACAAATTCGTTCACTCTCCTTGAACTGGGCAATTCATGTTTAACAGCCCTAAAGACATTGTGCTGCTCCTGCTGGTTCCCAGGCCACTGGATTGGGACTGGAATTTGCACTACTGACAGTTCCCTGGGACTTGGAATTAGACTGGTAGACTACTGTCTCTCCTGCCTTTGGGCTAGGACTGGAACTACACTGCTGGCTTTCCTGGAACTGCTGCCTGAAGAGGGTAGATGATTGGGCTCCCAGCCTCCATAATCACATGTGCCAATTCATATTATATCTCTGTGTATTTGTATGTGTCTTATTTTGTTCTCTAGAGAACTCTAATACACTCATTTTGGTATATACGCTGTAGTGCAGTTCATGTTCCAGTGTTCTTTGTGAGTTTGGACTGATATTCACTGAATCTCTAGAACTGTACTGTTTCCTCACTCCTTTCATTCTTTGACTATTTCATCAATAATTTGCAGTACAATCCCTGTCTCTGCTTCTAGTAAATCTGATCTAAGATATAAGGCTTTCTATAATCTACTCTATGGAGAGACATAGTCAATGAAAAAAAAAATCATAACATAGAACAAAAAGGAAGCAGGGAAGAAATGTATGAAAACTCTCTCTTGTTCTGCCTTCAAATTTTTACCAGGATATCTAGCTGACCACATCAAAAAGTAGGCCAATCATCCAGGAGCCTGGATAATGTAACTGTCATGTCAATCTCCTTGAGCCTACAGCAGGACAGAGAAATGCAGATCACTGGAGGACTACACATGTCTTTTGAGGTGCTAAGTGCTTCACAAGAGAAATCATCTCCAAATTCCTGGAGCCAGTGGTGCCGCTCTAATGCAACACTCTGCGATACTGTAACATGAGAAGGGTCCTGAGTTCACATCCCATGCCATCCCTGTACACACTGGGTGTGTACATGCGTACACATGGTTCTGGCTGAATGAGGCTAGGGATAGATCTTGGTGGAAGAATCCTGTTGGGCATGTATCTCTCTTTCTCAAAATAAATAAGCGAACTTTAACAATCATCATCTCCATATTCCTTGCCAGGACTTTGAGGGCTTTAACCACCACAGGCTCTAGCTCCATGTCTACCATAATCTACTTAAGATATTTCAATACACTCCAGCTGTAAGGACTTGTTTTCATTTCTCAAAGGCATTCTGATTCTCATTATATCTGCTCTTTCCTCTATATACAAGTTAACTGGTCTCATTCATCATCGTTTTAGCTTGGATGTGAAGGCTTTCTGATCTACCTATTAGGAGAGGTGGCCCTTAACGAACTAGACCACTCCTACAACAACTCTTCATAAACCTTTGTTCAGAGTCTATCTCTACCAATGGATGGCTTTTAAGAGCAGGGACCATTTGTATAGCTATCTGTTGCACTGCCCATTTTCTTCAGAGCAAAGAAAATTTGATGGATTTTTGGGTCATTGATGCTATAGCACCTGCAGGATTGTAAGGCTGGAAGTTGGCATCTTAGCTGGAAGTAACTAAAACTAACCTAACTAGAATGAGCTTTTATAAAGTCCTCAGTAACAACCCTTCCCTAAGTGACTGTCATGTATTATTCTGTTAGCAAAGAAAGTTGGTTGAAGCCTGAGGCCATTTGGATCATGCTAAAACTGCAAGTACTATCTTCATCCTAATTCCAATAGTGTTTTCTACTTGCATATGAAATTTTGAAGAATGTAGAAGTACCCCTGCCTTTTGATTCTGTTTAACTCATAACTTATAACTTATATTTAGCACAAAGATATCATTCAACAGACCTGTAGAACACCTTATTGTATGCCTCTTTGTGTTACCAGGACCACAGCTTTCTATAGTCATTCATGAATTATTTAACACATCCCACAATGAACACCCCTGTGTTAACATGTCAAAATCTATTAACTTTATACATTTTTCATTTTTTCCTCTTCTATTTCCCATTTATTTTGTACGCACCTATGTTGCCTCCTAATTAAGGTTCTCAGTAATTTCCCTGGAAATGTCTATGTTTATTACAATTTCTTAGGAATTAAGAATGGAATAAAGTCTAGATTTCTTACAAACTTTTTACTTCTTTCAACCCACTATCAAATGGATAGACATACAAACAGAGGGGATATGAGATAGCACAGAAAGACAGTAGAAAAGAGATTAGTGATTATAAAGACGAAGGCATCCGATCTTCTCACAGATTCCTCTCCTAGTAGCTTTAGTAGCTCCAAGGTACAGGAGCTCAAGAGAGAGAGGCTCCACAGGATTCTGAGATGAAAAGTTACATGATGCTGTTCCCTTTAGAAGAGAATTGCTCTTTTTCTTCTTTTCATTACCAGTGAGCACGTGAGTTTGCTAGAGAGAAAAAAAGGGAGAGAACAAGAAAGCCCCACCCCCTCTGGGGCACTGTCACTCTGCAATACTTTTCCCTCCGTTTCATCAGGATTGGGGACCGTGCTTCAAGACAATGTGGCCAGGATTCAAACCAGGTCATCCATGTGATATCTGGCTCCCCATGCACTGCACTTAACTATTTTACTGTAAGGCTGGCCCTGCCCATAGTTTTACATCCTTTCAACAGGGTAGTGATTAAAGGGTAATGACTACAAATTCTTGCTTTAAAAGCATCTCTTTTGCCCTCTGTAGGACTTAAGGACTCACTTCACATATGTATTTTATTTTCTCTGGTGCTTGAGCTATGGGCTCTCTCTCTTGTTTATTCTTTCTCCCTCTTTCAGTCTCCTTGCTCTAATGTTCTTATTCTTTTGATCTTTAATATTTTTTCATGGAAATCAACATTCTTTTTTTAAATTCTATGTATAACGATGTATTCTCTGGAGGAGAAACAGAATTGATAGTGTATCTGCGGTGTGTGTGCATATACACACATACATTTGTAAACATTCTAATATATTACATATTAGCCCACTGACTAAGCTGCCAATGTTTTCAAGCAACACTCTCACACACTTAGTAGCTACGTTTAACTAGTTTTCCAGGCATCCTTTGACACCAGCCAAGTTGATACTCAAAATTAACAATCACAACATTCCATGGTCTGAACAAAATATTTATCATTATTAAAAACAGAAGTTATGATGAAGTGAGAAGGGAAAGAAGTTATTTTTATTAAACATTTTCAATTAATAAATGGATGGGAAATGAGTGAATGAAACAGATTCTAATTCCTATCTTGCCACTAGCTATCTATGTGATCCTGGGGAAGTATCCTGGACCCTTTGTACCTTAATGTACTCTCCAATAATAGGAATATGATTACATGTTTTCCATATTTCTGTAAGAATTAAATCACAGCACAAGAAAAGTCTTTTGTCAGATATAAATCATTTTTCCCCAATCAGAACATATATGGATTAAATTTAATAGGAAAAAGTCTCTACAGAACTGTCTTTAAGTCATTCCTGAATGACAACTGGTTTGGGGGAGAACCATCCCATACACACACCACATATGCACACACATGCCATTTCTAATGACTATATGTTCGCCACTTCCTTTTCCTCTTTAACATTTCAATCACAGGTACTATTAGACTATGCTATGAGGAGGAATAACAAAAAGTAAACAATATGTAAATAAATTAATGTTATTCTCATTCAAAATTGAAATAATTTAAATGTGAATATTAACTATGAAACACCATTGGCCCTTGGTTGGAGATCTCAACAAGTCTTCCAATACTAACACAAAGTGCCAACATAGAAGTAGGTTTTCCTTAAAGATCCATTTTTCTATGTATTTGTGTATTTGCTGCTTGGTCTAGGATGATATTTCTTCTTTCTTTTTTTTTTTTTTTTTTTGGAAGATTTTTGCTAAAGGGCATGAGCGCTCACCAGAAAGATAGAGACAGAGAAAAAGAAAGGGAGAAATCACCCCCGGGGAAAAGGCCACGCCACAGTGCCTTCTCCTCCATCCTCTTCTCCGGATCACAGACATGTGCCCAACATGATTTTCAAGCTGCTGGGTACTGGACTCAAACCATGGTCAGCTACGTGGGAGTCCAGTGACGTAACTATTACGCCTTCTGCTGGTCCTAACATTTCTAGGAGAAGTCTAATGGAAAAATAACTCTTTGAATCAAATTATTTGCTGAAAAGTTTTAGTAAAGTAGTAGTATCAAGGTCATTCCATTTACAAAGTACCATGAATATGCATATAAGATTTTATTCAAAAAGTTA
>NW_006207820.1:727963-745981 GCF_000334495.1 Tupaia belangeri chinensis
CAGAGAGTGCTTGAGGTGACGGGATTCCACATAAATGACAGCACAGTTCAAGTCCCAGACTCAGTGGCTGGAACAACGTACAGAGCACAGTGCATGTAGGTGCAAAATCTAGAAAGGGGAATAGAGAAGGCCTGAGGTATGGTCATCCTGGGGTGGGTGAGAGGAGCAGGTTTCTCACCGCTCTGTCTCTGTATTCATTGAGTTCACACACCATATTGCAAAATTTTAAAAAATGAATAAAAACTGCACACGGATTTCAAAACTGTGTGCACCAAAAAAACTTATGCTTTAGTTCATTTTTCCATAAACTTTTTAAAATTCCTTCATGTAGACTAAATGATAGAACTAAAAATTATAGATTACTGGGACCAATAGTTGGCATAATGGCTATGTCGCTGGACTCCCATGTAGTCAACCACGATTTGAGTCCTGGACCTGGTGGCTTAAACTCATGTCCGGCCTGTGTGCAAGCATGCCCAAGATCCTGGGAAGAGAATGAAGGAGAAGGGATTGTAGCACGGCCATCCCCATGGGGGGTGATTTCCCACTTTCTCTCTCTCTGTCTCTTTCTGTCTTTCTGGCAAGCATACTTGCTTTATAGCAAAAGCCTCTAAAAAAAATTATAGATTACTAACAAGTCTTTATGAACATCAGTACGATAATCTAAGAGTATAAATTATTGCATTTATCCATTATCAGGGTAAATATAAACAAGAGAGTGGAGAAAATAGAGCACTTGTCAAAGACAAACTTTCAACAAAAGTCACATCAAGAAATGTCAGCTCTCCATGGTTCCTTTGGCAATCTGGCAACTACTGACAAGTGGAAGAGAAAGAAAGGGTTTAAAAGTTTACATTCATGCATCTTGTGGCACTTTTGACAATTATTGTCACCCAACTCCACTAAAATAGAATTTGACATTGTTAATCTGATACCTAAATTTTACTTGTCAATTTTGCTACTCTGCTACAAATTCCAATCACTTTGGTTATCAATACCATGTTGTTTCAGGATCAATATCTTTTGTTTTAACACAGCCTTGTCACTTCAAGGAACCTCTTCCCATGCCAGGCGCCTTAATCTACTGCTACTTATCTCTGTCTCACTAAGTTCTTCTCCGTCTTTCTTTATTTTATATTAACAGCACATTAGAATTAAGTTTCCAGACCAGTGCTATTTATTTACCCTCCTCTTCGGGCCCCATTAAAGCAGCTGGTTATTATGGCTAATTTCTTAGAGATGATATAAGAAAGTATCATAAACTGAGTTGAGTAGTTTAAAGTAACAGAAACCTGTCTCACAGGTTTGGAGATGAGAAGTCCAAAATGAAGATGTGGTCAGGACCAGGCGTCTTCTGAACCCTGTAGGGGTTCCCTCCTCTCCTCAGTGTCAGGTGGTTTGTAATTGCGCTTGTGTTCCTAGGCTTGTCTCTGCAGCTGTCACACGGCATTTTCCACTTTTTACACAAATACCAGTCATACTGAATTATGGTCCGCCCTAAGGGTGTTGTCTTAACTTATTACATTTGCAAAGACCTTATCTTTAAATAAAGTCACATTCACAGGTACCTGTGATTAGGACTTTCTTTCCAAGGGACATAAGTCATCCAATAACAAAGAGTTAGCAATACTTTTTCTCTGCTTTTGCGGCCATGTCCTTTTGGAGTTTACAAATGTCAACTCTTCTGAGAAAGACAAATACTATACTTCTCAATTCTCATTTATTTTGGGGTATAAGAGAGAACTCCATATTCCCCATCCTTATGTACTAAGAGTATACATCATGGCCCTTTCTATGTAATTTTGCAGTATTCTCCCACTGTGAGCATTAAGTATTTTCTTGCCATAATGAGTGAAAGTCTGGCCACATCACTTGCTTGGGTATGTTAGAAACTTGGAACCTGTCATAATCCATGGCAAAAAACATGCTCTAGGTAACACTGGTCAAAGAAGAATGAGAAACAACCTAAGACTATAAATACGACCAGCAGACCCATATATTGGAGCAGACACATTAACTTTGCTAACCCACAAAAGACTAAGCAAAAGAAATTACTACTTGTTTTTGTAAGCCATTGACTATCGAGGTGGTTTGTTTCACAGCATAAAAAATATACTATGCTGATTCAAGATATATGCCCATTTCATCACTCCCTCTCCTCTCAAGATTTCCTGATTGATTTTGCAGTCTTTTCTGTATTAAAAATTATGCTATATTTGGGTCAGCAGGTAGAATGATAGTTAAGGTGTTGGATCGCACAGGGCCAACTCCACTGATTCAGTTCAAGACTTCATGGCTTGAAAAACACACAGGGTGCACGTGTGTGCGTGTGTGCCAAAAATCCTGAGAGGAGAATGCAGGAGAAGGGACTGCAACATAGCCATTCTCTTTGGGGGTGATTTCTCACTTTCCCTTTCTCTGTCTCTCTCTGGTGAGTCCATGCATCCTGTGGCAGAAATTTAAAATAATATAAAATTGTGCAAGTTGTAACATATTAAGGAAATGACTCCATATTTGTTAAAATGTATGTTTTTTGTGCCTTTTATTTCACAAGCTATTCTTTGACATTATCTGAGATGATTATGACTGGCCTGTCATAAATTCTACTGAAATCAACTTCCCACATGATGACAAACAAGATTCTAAAGCTTTGGGCAAGTGTGAATCATTTCAGTGGTCTCCTATAAGTAAGTGACCATATAATTAAACACACATTTGGTGCTATCTTTAAGAATGAAATGGGATGCACTTAATCATTACTTCAGGATCAGTCATAAACCAGTCATGTGTCATCACCATGACTGTGGTAAAATGACACTAAAGCAGAGATAGAGCAAGAGAACTCCACCCAAAGGGAAAGGCTATGCCTCAATGCCTTCTCTTCCATTCTCTTCCTGGAATCTTGGACGTGCATGCACTGTGTCCAGTGTGAGTTTTAAGCCACCAGGTATGGAACTCAGACCACAGTCAACTACATGAGAGTGAGTCCAGCAACCATTCACCATCTGCTGGTCCTAGAGGCAAGTTCATTTCTAAATGACAAATCCAATTTTCAGTACAAAGTGGAACTGTTTTCTCATTGGTTAGCAGGATAGTAAATCCAAACCACATACCTTTTAATCTTATAGGATTTGCTCTCAAAGCCTTCAACATTGATTTTCATAATTGATGGATGACTGAGGGGCTCAATTCTCTGTTTTCCCACTCTAGTTCACATGCTTCCAAAGAGTGAGTCGAATTCAGAGATTCCTGAGCCTTCTTAGGAAACAGGATTAAAAACAAACAAACAAACAAAAGAAACTATTGGGTTATTGGGAAAGTCATGATGCATTTTTGCATAGAAAAATACTTAAAGACTTAACCAATGACCTAATATTTTCATAAAAATTCCAAGGCATTATTTGTCTTTTCAATGTATTAGCATTATAATGACGGGTAAAAATGGTGGATTCTTAGCAAAAATCAAAGCAATGTTTCAAATCCAAACCAGAACTCACTTCATTCTTCAATATCTTGCCCTGGTAATGAAAAAAGTTTACAAATTTTAATTAAGGATATCCCTGATTAAGTTGCAAATACATCGATTTTTATTAAATCTCCATCTTCACATACACTTGTTTTAAATTTTCTATTCACGAAAACAAGAAGTACACATTAGCATTCCAGTTATATAAAAACATATAACAGTTGTCTTTCACAGAAAACTAGTAGGAAAATATGTGTATCTGTGTGACTAAGTCACAGCAAGAATATTTTTTTTATAGAATGACGGACATGTAAACTTTGGTTATTCAGACTTGGGTGTTTTGTAGACATTTTCTCAAAAATGAACAAAGCGAGCTTGCCATGTCAAAGAAACTGAATGACAGATACGTTGCCAAGATTTCAAACAAACAAAAAATTGAATCAAGGAAAGTGTAGATCCACTACCTTGAGATTAACCATCCTAGTGGCTAAAGATTTAATGACATGATCAAAGGTGCTATCAATGAAAGTAATATTTTGATATTTGCTTTGTATAATGAAATAGACCCACATTTGGGATATTTCCATAATTCAGTGTACAGATATTTTCCAAATGGCCAATGCATGATATTAAGTCGTTGGGAAAGTCATGACATATTTTTCTACCTTTTTCTTTGCAAAAATGCATCATGAATTCCAATGACCCAATAAAACAAAATAATGTGCTGGCTAAGTTGCCATCTAAGTGCAAGCTGAATGGAAAACTTTAAGAGAAGAAGGCATAGCAAATTCCTTGGTATTGTTTAACATTCCATACAGAAATTGCTATTTAAAAATTACTACTTGCTGCATTTTGATGTAAAACTAAAGAAGAACATTATAATCAGGGAGCAGCAGATGACGTAACAGTTATGTTGCTGGACTCCCACATATTCTACAGCAGTTTGCGTCCCAGACCCACAGGATTAAAAAACTCACGCCAGGTGCATGTGCATACTTGACCAAAATCCTAAGAGAGGAATGGAGGAGGAGGAATTGCAGTGTGGCCATCCACCCTGGGGGGTGATTTCTCACTTTCCGTCTCTCTCTGTCTCTCTGGTAAGTGCATGTGCCCTATAGGAAAAAAAAAAATCTCTGTTAAAAAAATAAAGGATTATTATAATCTAAAAACATCACTGGGTATTTTTCTCTATTCACATACATGTCGGTGTAGGGTCAGATTTTCTTCATCTCCATCAACTAAAATATTACAATGGGTTGAATCTGAAAACAGATGAGAAAATTCTTGTGTCTTAGTTCGTTTTTCCTGTGTGATAGTTTGGATCATAGTTTGTCCAATAAAGGTTTATGTTTTATAATTTGGTATGATTGAATATCCCATAGAAACCCATGTGTTGGTACCTAATTGTATTTTAAAGACATTAAGTGAAACCGTAATTTCTTCACAGTGCCCCAGAGAGAGGACTTGTGGTGTGATGATGTCATCAGAGCGGGACCTCTATGACTGAAGTTTAGCAGAAATATAAGCAGAGGGAAACAGACCAGAATGTCAGAGAGGGTAGACAGACCCACACCAGGCTCTGCACTGCTCAGTGTTCAGCCTTCTGACACTTTGTGATGGCCTGGACACTCTCCAGGCACCAGCACTGATAAACCATTTTTCTTTTTCTGTTTTATTTTTTAAGAGGTTTTTGCCTTAGGGCACGTACACTTACTGGAGAGAGACAGACAGTGAGAGGGACAATGAGAAATCACCTCCCAGGGGGATGGCCACACCGCAATCCTTTCTCAATTCTCTTTCCAGGATCTTGGGCATGCTTGTACACACGCCTGGTATGATTTTCAAGCCACTGGGCCTGAGACTCGAACTGTGGGTCAGTTATGTGGGAGTCCACTGACATAACCACTATGGCATCTAAATCCTATTATTTTGTTATTTGCCCAGCCTCAGGTGTTTTCATTAGTGGCGCAGTAACAAGACACGTTGCTATAAGAAAACACCATAACTGGGTAAATTATGAACATTTATTTATCATAGTTTTAAAGGCTGAGAAGTCTAAAATCAAAGATTTTAGATTTGATGTTGGATAAGTCTATTTTTTATAAAACACATTTTCTAGCTGTGCCCTGAGATACTAGAAGCAGCAAGGGTTTTCTCCGGAACCTCTTTTTTTGTTTGTTTTAATCTGCCAGAGGTCGTGTGCACTCACCAGAGACATATTGGGGAGCAGGCAGGCAGCGACGCCCCCCCCATGGGTGAGGTCATGCTATAATCTTTCTCCTCCGTTTCTCCTGTCCTTCGGAATTTTAAGCAGGTATGCACTCCCAGCATATTTTTTAATTCACCAAGTCTAGAACTTGAACTGCTTTGTCAGCCAGGTGGCCAGCTTCTCAATCATGCCACCAGCTAGCCTAAGTACTTCTTTTATAAAGGCTTTAAACACATTCATGACAGCTGCTCCCAAAGGCCCCCCACCTCTTAATATTGTCACACCAAGACATAGGTTTGAACACATGAATTCTGGAGAGACAAAACCTTTCATTTATTTATTTATTAAAGAAAAAAAATGTTTTAGAAGTTTTTGTCATAGGGCACATGAGCTTGCCATAGAGACAGACAGACAGAGACAGAGGGAAAATGAGAAATCACCATCCTGTGAGTATGGCCATGTTGTAATCACTTCTCCATTTTTCTCCTGGGATCTTGGGCACGCATACATGCGCCTGGCGTAATAGTCAAGCTACCAGATTCAGGACTTGAACCACTGTAGCCATGTGTGAATCCAGCAATGTAAGCACTATGCCATCTGCTGGCCCTGAGACACAAACATTTAGACCATAGCACAGTGTGTCTTCTATTATGCTAGATGTTAAAGAGATTTGTAAAAAGATTTTTAAAATATTATCATTTTTTTTATTTTGAAAATAGTTCTTTTATTAAAAATATATTTATAATAATAAACTTATTCATTTTAAATAAACACTTATGCTTTTAAATTTATACTATGATAAAAGTTAATACATGTAATTCATAAAAGAAAGCTCTAGAGGGGACTTAGATTTAAGACTAAAGAGTTCTAACAGTTTCAAAATTTTCTAATATGCCTGAACTAGCCAAAACTAGTATGCCTTCTGGTTTTATTTTTTTAGTTGATGAAGATAAGAGATAAAAATGACCATTTACCGCCTAAAAACCCAGTCGTGCATAATCCTAATTCTCCCCAACCCTATTTAATCCTATTTTAAAATGAGCATGAATGAAACGTACAAAGTTATCTATTTGAAACCCTGCACTGACAGTAGAAAAATCAATTTGTTGAGGTTTATGTTAAGTACAGACCAAAGGAAAGGAACAATGATATGATTATGATTCTTCTGTTGTGTCTTTTCTTGAAGTATTATGTGAAATTAGAAGAGTTACACTGTGGATTTCTTCCTGGGATGCGATTACCCACCCATTTCCATCTCCTTATCTCCTGTGACTTGCTTTCGAATGGCTAATCGGCTGCATAGCTAATGTACTCTTTCAGAAATAAAAGGAATTGTTTTTGACAGACATTAAGAGAAATAGTTCTGACACTGTGTTAAAATTAAACTCATATTTTTGTTCTTCCTGCTTGCTGATCGTGACTTTTACTCTTTTGAGATTTTTGTTTGGTTTGGCTTTGCTTTGTTTTTGTCTTTGTTTACATATTTTTTAAGCTCAGAGGTTTTTTTTAATGTATTTATTTTTAATTGATCATTATTGGGTCATCAGAAAAGTCATGACATGTTTTTCTATGAAAAATGACTTTTCAGATGACTCGATACTAAATATACTTATGTGAACTAAGTTTTAAAATAACTCTCAGTTTTCATGTGTGTGTTCTGATTTTAAATTTAAAGATTGTATTGAGGAATTTACTGTCCCCTAATGACTTAATGCAGAGTCAGTTTTAAGGTGAAAGGAAGCAACATAAGTTTCCTCATTTTAGGCATTATTATATTCATGTGTCTTTCACTTTATACTTCACTGTGTTGAAAGTATAAATTATAAAATTTTTTTTTAATTAGAAAGCTAGCATAGAATAATAGGTAGATTGAGTTGTAAAAGATGATACTCTGATATATAAAACCCACAAAGCTCACAGCACGAGATCTTTGAGGAGTTAAGGTACTAAATGAAACTTCAGAATAATAGTAAAGGATTTTTTTTCTCACTCTATGACTTAAACCTGTAAATCATTTTAAAAATTAATATCCATAAGGACATGTAAGATAATGCTCTTTTTTAACTTTTACCACTCAGTATCTACCAGAGGTCCTAGCACAGTAGATCTACAATAAAAGTTTGTTGAATACTACTTTGAACTTAGTTTTGTTTTTAAATGAAATTCTTTATGCAAAAATAATTCATTCAATACTCAGGTTGCTTATTTTTCTATCAAGACAGTATTGCCAGTTCAAATATTTTCTAACTCTTACCCCCAAAACATTTCCAATATCTTCGTTTGCTCTGTTCTAATTCCAGCTATTTGACCTAAAAATTAAACGCATGCATGATCTAGAAATGGAGCTGCAATGAACTTTGGCTGCTGTACCCAGACACGGGAGTATTTAAGTAATAAAAGGTTAACCCTGTATGAGAAGGAGCCGGGACTCTTTTCTTCCTCCCTAGTAGTGAATGACAGACAGCATGTGGTAGGGTCCAGTACAGAAGAAAATAGATGCCAGAGGTTTACAGAATCAATCAAAGCTCCAGACGTACAATAAAAACTGCCTAGAGAAAGGGGAGTTAGGGGAGAAGAGACACACTTCCTCCGAAATCTTTAAAAGTCTACCCTTTAAGTCCTTTGTGGCAATTTTGGATGCCAAAATGGCAAGCTAGACACAACTTAGGAGACAATAACAATGAAAAGTCAAATTTTACACCAGCAACTTGGAGTGCCATAGAAACTGTGGCTGGAGGCGGAACTTCACAGCAGTCCAGGGTAAACACGGCTTGCTGTGAAGATCTCCTATTTCCAAGCTCAGCTGGAGGTGACTCTGGGTATAACAGTACAGTGTAGTTATAAACATGACCTGCAAGATTAGAACAATTCATTCAGCATTCCCATTCAGAAACAAACTGTGAAAGAACAGTTCTATGCCTTGCAACTTCCTTTACTAAATTAAAGAAAAATGAAGTGATGTAGTTGATCTTGCTACTGAGGTTGGAAATGGATACTGATTCATTCAGAGCACAGAGAAGAAGATGTGGTTCAGATGGCCGGCAAATGTAATCTGAGATAAGATAGCACCCAGCAGTGGAGAAGCTAGAGGGAGTTCTAGGAACAAAGGAGTAAAAGTCAGGAAGTGTTAATTACTAAAAAAATTCATTTTAAAAACCTAGAATATTCAAAGTAGCTCATTCTAAAATTCTAAAATTAGATTATGGAGATAAATTTTTAAATATCAAATTCAAAAAATATTTTTAAATAATAATTACTCCCATTGCTGACTAGAAAGAATAGTTAATGCTGGGGCCAGCAGGTGTCATAGTGGTTAAGGCACTAGACTCCCACATGGCCAATCACAGTTTGAGTTTCAGACCTTGTGGCTCAAAACTCGTGCAGGGCACGTGTGCATATATGCCCAAAATCTCGAGAGGATAAGGGATCGCTGCATGGCCATCCTTCCTGGCATGGTGGTTTCTCACTTTCTGTCTCTCTGTCTCTATCTCTCTGGTGGCGCATGTGCCCAATAACAAAAATCTCTCTGAAAAAGAGAAAAAAAAAAAATACTTGAAGCTAATAAATGTAATTTGTCTCAAAATTCCACAATTCTAATTTTAAACATGTTCTTCCTCAAAAGTTTCTGAAGATTTTAAGAATGTGTCTTTTGCAATACTAAGTACTTGTGGGAACAGATTTTATTTCCCTCATTGACCTTTATTTTGTAAAACAAATGTTATGAGAGACAACATCTATTTTACATATTATGAGTTCTCCACTGTTTACTTTATGGTAGAAAGGACAGTCTTACTTTAATTATGATAGCTGAAAATAATTTTATTTTTTACAAATGGATATTTAAGAGATAAATCAACCCAATTATAAATCAGTAGTCTTTCCATAAGATGTATGTAACTGAGAGAAGTGCTGGTACTGATAGCTTGAGTTTTACCTAACTAGAAATTTATTTGTCTTAAATTGGGCCTCATATATATGTAGTACAATAAAATATCTCTCTGAATATACTTCAATACTTTATTAAAATATTTTTCTGTATTATATACTAATTCATACTAATTCCATAACTATACTGTTTCTCCATATAATATACTAATATATACTAATTTATAGACCTAATCTTTAAACTTTGGGAGGTGTTAACTAATACTAATAACAATATAGACGCTATTAATTATAAAAATGAAAAAAAAAGCCTAGTAATGGTAGTTTTCACTGGATTTATACTTTTGCTGGGAATGGGTAAAACATAATCTCTGGACAAAATATGAAAGGCATAGAATGATCAAAATTATACGGAAATTGGGGGGAAATTTCACTTGGAAAGAGTAAAACTTCATGGATTACATGGATATATATAAACATTTTTCCCATGAGACTATTCTCGAATCTGAAAGGCATGGAGAAGCTACAACTTCAGGGGGAAAAAAAAGACACAGACTTATGATCAAACTGAAAAGAGATGACCACTAAGAAAAACCCAAAAAGCTGTATATAAAATGCTCAGAAACTGCACGCACAGGGAAGATGTTGAGGATTCCCGCGCGTTGCCACCCAGTACATCGACAGAAACTGGCATATGTTACAAGTCTGGAAAACATGTTAGGGTGTTCACTGAAATCCAAGAACGACCATACCTGGTGCCCAGAACTTAGGAATTCACTCTGGGACTAAGGACAAAATACAGATGTGCTCTAAGAAAATATCCAACCAAGACCTTGAGATTTCAAGGTAAACAACCATTTATTTAACTATAGTTTAGAGCACAGATCCCTCACAGGAAGGGAAGAGGAACCAATGTCTTTAAAATAAAATAAGACAATAGCAGAAATAAATATATGACGAAACATAATAGGATTAAGTATGGAAGAATCTAATCCACCACGAAAAGCAGCCTCAGCACACAGAAAGCTACCCTTAAATAACATAGACTTAAGAGTAATGAGCAAGGATGTTAAAGCAGATATCATAAAAAAGCTTAAGGAATTAAAATAAAAATCTGGTTATAAGAATCAAACAGATGAATAATTTCCACAATTAAATGGAAACTATTAAAATGAACAAATATCAATACAAATCAAAATATACAAAGTACAATACTTGCATTTAAAAACTCACAAGTGTAAAAGAATAACAAAGTTGACAGAGAGAGAAAGAAAATAAAAAAACTCAATATATTTACAAAACAGAGAAATAAAATCTATGGAAAATTCAAACCAGCTTGTATACTTACATATTTAGGAAGAAAGGAGAAGGAATAGAATTTTTTAAAAATATTTGAAGAAATATTACAATACATAACATTCAGATCTATGATATTCAGAGAACTCCAAGTTTTTTTTTTTTTTTTTTTTTTTTTTTTTTTTTTTTTTTTTTTTTTTTTTTTTTTTTTTTTTGAGAGTTTTTTTGCTTTTGGGCGCATGAGCTCACCAGACAGACAGAAAGTGAGAAATCATTCCCCAGGGGGGATGGCCATGTCGCAATTCCTTCTCCTCCATTCTCCTCTCGGGATCTTGGGCACGCACGCATACGCACCCGGTATGAGTTTTAAGCCACTGGGTCCAGGACGCGAAACCCAGTTGACTACATGGGAGTCCAGCGACATAGCCATTACGCTAACTGCTGGTCCTGAGAACTCCAAGTTTCATAAATACAAATAAATTCACTTCTGATCACATCACAATAAGCCTACAGAAAGCCAACTATGAAGAAAATCTTAAAGTTACTAAGGGAATAATAAAAGATATTTTACGTAAAGGCAAACAATAATTCTTCTAACTGTATTGTCAGCAGAGCACATGAAGGAAAGAAGACAACGGTATGATACATTTAATATGCCGAAAGAGAAAAAAATGTATCAACACAGAATCATCCATCAAGTTTAAATATTTAAAAAAAAATAGAATCTACTGAGTCAGAATCTACTTAGACTTTCCTGATAACTCAATATTATCTGAAGTCCTGAACTCCAATAAATGCTAACTGAAGTTTTTCAGCTATTCCCAAGATTAGGATAGAGAAGGAATCATAGCATGGCCATCCCCCACACGGGAGGTTTCTCACTTATCCTCTCTCTGTCTCTCTTTCTCCACTGAGCATATGCACACCATAATAAAAAAAAAAAAAAAAAAAAAAAAAAAAAAAAAAAAAAAAAGATGAACATGAGAAATAGAAAATACAGGGACCAGCAGTTAATGTAATGGCTATGTAGCTGGACTCTCATGTAGTTGACCGTGGTTCAAGTCCTGGACCTGGTGGCTTAAACTCACACCGGGCATGTGTGCAAGTGTGCCCAAGATCCTGAGAGGAGAATGGAGAAGGGATTGTGGTGTGGTCATCCCATCTGGGGGTGATTTCTCGCTTTCTGTCTCTCTGTGTCTGTCTGGCGAGTACACGCACCCAATAAGAAAATACTTCTCCAAAAAAAGATTAAAAAATACATTAATATATAAAATATTGAAAACATAATCATTGTATTCTTTACTGGTTAAAAAATAACTAACATTGAACCAGCAGTTAGCGTAATGGCTATGTCGCTGGACTCCCACGTAGTCGACCGCGGTTCGTGTCCCGGACCCGGTGGCTTAAAACTCACGCCGGGCGCGTGTGCGTGCGTGCCCAAGATCCCAAGAGGAGAATGGAGGAGAAGGGATTGCGGCGTGACCATCCCCCCTGGGGGGTGATTTCTGGCTTTCTGTCTCTATGTCTCTGTCTGTCTGGCACACGCACGCGCCCTACAGTGAAAATCTCTCCAAAAAAAAATAAAATAAATAACTAACATTTAAAAATTATAACCTTATAACTAGGGTGTATGTGTATGTGTAAACAGACATAAACAGTATCACCAAAGTTGAAGCTATTTAATTTAATTTTACATTTATTTTGCAATACTTGCCCTGAGCAAACAGCGATGAATGAAGAAAATCATGGTACTTCCTAGGTAACTACTAAAAATACTAAAAGTAGAATTAAAAGACAATATCAGGATTAAAGGGGCTGAAGATAATATTTACTCACTGGATATAAGATAGCAAAGGAAGTGCAAAAAAACAAAAACATGACAACAATTAAAAATAGACACAGAATATGACTTAATGCAATCACAAAAATAATTATGACAAACTTAAATGATTCAAAAGTCAGATACTGTCAGACTCAATTGAAAAGAAACTACATGTTTCTATAAGATGTTTAAGTTAAATAGGACACACTTGATTAAATATAAAAGCATTGAAAATATATACCATGCAAGCATTAATCAAAAAACTATATTGGGACCAGCAGTTAGCGTAATGGCTATGTCACTGGACTCCTATGTACTTGACCACAGGTGGAGTCCCAGACCCGGTGGCTTAGATTCACGTCGGGTGCGTGTGCATGCGTGCCCAAGATCCTGAGAGGAGAATGGAGGAGAAGGTTTTGTGGCGTGGCCATCGCCCCTGGGGGGTGATTTCTTGCTTTCTGTCTCTCTGTCTCTGTCTGTCTGTCTGGCCAGCACACACGTCTTATAGCAAAAACCTCTCAAAAAAAAATGAAAACAACTATAGTCTAACATTTATGTATTATAAACTAAAATTCAGAAAGAGAAATATTATTAGAGATAAAAGGAGACTCTAATGTGAATAAAGAATCGAGTCATCAATGGGGCATAATGATTCTAAATAAGCATTACCTAATAACAGAATTTTGAGATAACATGAAATAAAAAAAACAAAAATCAAAAAAAAGTAAAGTTACAAGTAAAATGGATATTTGTATACTTTTATCTTTATGATTGATAAAAGAATGACAAAAACTTCAGTCAAGGTATTTAATATTATATAATACCAAGTGCTTTACATGTCTGTAACAGTACATCCAATAACTCATTCAGGTGTAACTAATATTGATACTGATCATGAATTCAATGCTAATGAATCAACCACATACATTACATAAGTTATCTTTAAACAAAGACATACATAAAGCATATTTGTGAATGATTAGCTGATGAAAATACAGCCAGAGGGTTGTAGGAACCTGACCCACACTCTTGGAACAACGTCCAATATTTGCAGTTTAGTATTTGTAGCAACTATATACAACATAACAATCCTGAATAATAAGAATCCATTTAATTAGTCATGCATTTAACCTATACACAAATAAATTGTACAACAAAATAAATACAAGGAAAATAAAAATAAAAATCTGGGACTGGCCCAGTTACTTAGTAGTTAAAGGAGTCAAATCCCGCAGGACTGACCTGTACAACTCTGGGCCCCACCAGCTTATAAAAAACACACTGGATTGGGGCCAGTGGGTGATATGGTGGTTAAGTTCCACATGACTGACTGGGAGGTTCAAGTCTTGGACTTGGCAGCTTGAGAATCACACTGGGAGCTTATGCTTGTGTGTGACCCTAATCCCAAGAGAAAAATAGAGATGAATGAATCATGGCCATTTCCCCAAAGGATTAGTTTTTTCACTTTGCCTCTCTCTCTCTCTGATGAGCACACATGTCCTATGGGAAAAGAAATTAAAAAAAATAAGTAAAAAACACTGGGCACATATGTGTACATTCCCCCAAATCCTGAAAGGATAGAGAAATAGGACAGCATGACCATGCCCCATTGGGGTGTGTTCTGTCTTTCTATCCTCCCATCTATCTATCTCTCACTGATGAGTGCACATGCCTTCTGGCAATTAAAAACAATTGCATTGTCTCATATCTATTTAATAGACTTAACTTTTAAAAGGAAACACCCACTCAAAAAAAAAAAAAAAACAAGGTCAGATAATTTTTTGTTAAAATCTATCCACCTTTTAAGAAGAAATGGCAGCACAAAACAAAGAAGTAGAAAACTCTTTAAGTCATTTTTGTTTTATAAGTTCTGCATGATCATGATTATAAAAGTTATCAAAAACTTTATATACAAAGGTATATTCCAGAGACATAGAAATAGAAATAAAACTTATAACAAAACATTAAAATATCTAATCTATCAATACATAAATGAGAATTCACCACGTCCAAATATGATTTATTTTAAAATAGTAGGTTGGCTTATCATCTTAAAAATCAAGAGATATGTTTAATCCACATTAACAGATTTAAAGAGAAAAATTACATGATTTTCTACTTGGAGCAGAAAATCATTTTGCAAAATTTAGCATCTTAAAATTATTAGCAAGGTAGAAAAAAATGGGAATTTCTTCAATTTGATAAAGGGAATCCACAGAAAGAAAAGAAGTTAACTTTATATTTCAAGGAGAAATACTTAATACATTTCATCTGAAAATCAGAATGAGATAAGAATGTCTACTCTCATCTGTTCTTATAAGAATTAATCTGCAAGCCCTACATTCCTAAGTAAAGATTAAAAAAAGTAGACATTCTACATATGAAAAAACAAAATTATCTCATTCACGGACAACATATTTGATTACACAGAAATTTTTTTGTTTATTTTTTGGAGAGGATTTTTGCTATAGGGCACATGACTCACCAGAAAGACAGAGAGAGACAGACAGAAAACAAGAAATCACCTCCCAGGAGGGATGGCCATGTTGGCAATCCCTTCTCCTCCATTCTCCTCTCAGGATCTTTTATTTTTTATTGGAGAGGTTTTTGCTATAGCGTGCGTGCACTCGCCAGAGAGACAGAGAGACAGAAAGTGAGAAATCACCCCCCAGGTGGGATGGCCACACCGCAATCCCTTCTCCTTCATTCTCCTCTCAGGATCTTGGGCACGCATGTACATGTGCCTGGCATGAGTTTAAACCACAGGGTCCAGGACTCAAACCAGAGTCGACTACATGGGAGTTCAGCAACATAGCCATTACACCAACTGCTGGTCCCAATTACACAGAAATCTATGACAGGATGACAAAAACAAGTACATTTAGCAAAGCCACAAACACCAATACACAAACAACAACTGTATTGTAATATGCCGGCATCAAAATGTAAACTGAAATTTGAAATAATATCAAAGACATACTTAGGATTTAACTAAAAGCATGTAATAACTACACTGAAAGTAAGCATTATGGGACACTGCTAATAGAAATGAAAGATTTAAATAAATAGAAAAATTTACCATGTTCATAGACTAGAAATTTTAATATTGTAGTCATTTCTCCTTCATCTATAGGTTCACCATAATCCCAACAGAATTTTATAAAACGTAACAATAATACTATTCTGGAAAACACATGCTAATTAAGTATACTGACATTCAAAGGTCCTAAAGCAGACAAAACACTATTGAATACAGTGAACCAAGTTGTAGGGCACATATTTTCTGATTTCAAGATTTAGTACAAAGGTACACTTGTCGATTCAGCATGGCACATACAATTACAGACAGAAATCAATGGAACAGAATATAGCACAGATACAGACAATGGAATAGAATACAGTCCAGAATGTATTTCAACAAGGTACATTAAAGCAATTCAATGAAGGAAATTAGAGTCTTCATAGAGTTGTTTCTTTTTGCAACAGAATAAATGTGTAAAGGAATGATTTCCATTCCAATCCTCACAACATGTATGAGATTTAATTAGGGATGGATAATAGACATAAGTGTAAAACTACACATTCTCTAGAAAAAAATACAGGAAGATATTTCTATCATCTTGGAAAGATTTGAGATAGAGAACCAAATTTGCAAATTTATATTATTATTATATTAAAATTCAACAAAGTTCTAAAGTTTTGTTCATTAAAAAAAATGAAAGAGGGGGGCCAGCAGTTAGCATAATGGCTATGTCGCTGAACTCCTATGTAGCCTACTGTGGTTTGAGTCCTAGACCCAGTGGCTTAAACTCAGGCCAGGTGCATGTGCATGCATGCCCAAGATCTCGAGAGGAAAATGGAGGAGAAGGGATTGCGGCATGGTCATTCTCCCTAGGGGGTGATTTCTTGCTTTCTCTCTCTCTGTCTCTCTCTTTCTGGCAAGCGCATGCCCCCTATAGCAAAAACCTCTCCAAAAAAAAAAAAGAAAGTGGGAGGGAGGAAAGGAGGAAGGAAGGAAAGAAAAAGGATGTAAGTAATAATGTGAAAAGGCAAGTCACAGACTAGGAACAGTCATTTGTATGATATCTGGAAAGGAATTTATACATGAAATATATAACTTCTACAAATCAATAATAAGAAGTAATATTCATCAAACTATCAAAATATTTGAATAGACATTTCACAAAAGATGATACATAAATGACCAATGAGTAGAGAAAACATTCTCAGCTTTGCTGGACATCAGGTAAAATAAAATTAAGGCCATAATATAGTATTTTACACTCACCAAAATGGCTAAAATTTTATAGACTAAAAATACCTGGGCTAGCAGGTGGTGTAGTAGTTCAGGTGCTAGACTTCCAAATGACCAACCGTGGTTCAAGGAATTTGCAACTTGAAAATCATGTCAGGCCGATGAGTGTACATACCCAGAATCCCAGGAACAAAAATGGAGGAGAAGGGATTGTGGCATGGCCATACCTCCTCAGTGATGATGTTGCACTTTCCCTCTCACTGTCTCTCTCTGTCTCTCTCTGGTGAGTGCACATGCCCTATGGCAAAAAGAATTTTTAAAATAGCAAATACTGAAGTAGGATATTTAAATAGAAAAGTCAACATATATCTAGACTGAGCAATTCCACTCATTGTCCATCAAATGATTTCTAGCAATCATAACCACTATATTCCAAAAAGGAAGCTTAAATTCCCAATGATGAGAGAAAGTAGTGATTTTTGGGCGAGCAGGTGGTGTGGTGGTAAAAGTGCTAGTTCTCACATGGTTTAAATCTGACACCTAGTAGCTTAAAACTGTTCTGAGTGTGTGTATGTTCCCAAAATCCCATTTTGGAGAAAATGGGATTGTGTGATGGCCTTGGGGGGGGGGGGGTGAAAAAGTGTTCACTGGCGCTGGGGGGGGGGGGTGATTCCTCACTTTCCCTTCCTTTCTCTCTCTCTCTGGAAAACACACACATTTCATAGCAAAATAAATAAATAAATAAATAATAATAAATAATAAAAACCTTTCTAAACAAACAAAATATTAATTAAAACCAAAAGGAAGTGGAATAAATTTCTTGTAAGTACCCTAGTTCAGATATTAATATATAATGTCTCTTGATGTGTGCATAGACACACATATTTGTACAAAAATATATCTGTACACATTCCGTAACATGTTTGTGTCAAAATGAGTCCAATATAAAAATAATGCATACTTTTATTTATTTATACTTTTTATTCAATTTATTGCATTTATATGAAATATTAGAGGCAGCTGCGTGCGGGGAACGGCCTGGCCGGCGCCTCCCCACTCCAGGGGGCGCACCACGCGGCCGGGGG
>NW_006207820.1:752496-764616 GCF_000334495.1 Tupaia belangeri chinensis
TTAAAAAAAAATGGATATTTGATGGCTGCAGTGAGCGGTATGGGCCCAGTTGGGTTCTACTTTATAGTATGCTCTTTTTACCCAATGGGGTTTAGGCCTAAAGTCAGACTTGAGTTCATGTAGAGGCATGTGTCAGCTGTGATAACTATTGGAGAGACTTAGACTAATTAAGATCACTGACAGATCATTTGGGGAGGGGTGAGGCACGGAGGGCAATCGGGGATGACAGGGACAATGTGGGAGGAGGATGGGTCATAACAGAGGGAGGGGGATGGGGAATCTAGGATGGTAAAACAAAAGGCAAGGTATGCAGGACACAAGAATTGGGAAATTATTTGCTGAGAACATATATGTTGACGTGCTTGATTGAGCCAACGCACAGTATATATTGGATGGAAAATTCATTTGTGTGTTGCGATGGGAAAAAAAAATTATAATAAAAAATAAACTATAAAAAAAAAGAGAAGAGGATAGAGAAAGATAGCAAGTGAACAATAGAGGGGATGTTAGTGAGAAACAGATATGGTTTATTATCTGTTGAAGATGACGTGTATAGTATTCTCAACTGGACTGGAAGTATTTCATGATGGGTGAAGTCTTTTAACAAGCAAAATGAGAAATAGTGATTGACTGTTTTAAAAAATTATAATAATAATAATTATTGGGAAATGCATGGAAAAGACTTTGAATGATAAAGCGGGGAGATCGATGCCTCTGTATTGACTGACATGCATGGCATTCCCTTTTGAAAAAGCAATGGAAGTCAATGTAAAGTTATATGTAATCTAATGTAATATAAAGAAGATTATGATAATAATAAAAAAAAAAGATTCGAAACGTAAAAGAAATATTAGAAAATACAAAAATCTATGGTGATGGAACATAATGTAATATTTTCATATAGAGATGAGTGTTGAGTGGAATAGTAGTAATTAAAATACAGTATAATTAATTTGGGTGTTGGGTACAATTGATATAAATTTATTACAACTTTTTGATTTGTATGTTAAGATTTATTCATTTCACTGCATTTCATTTATTCATTTCACTAAACCAATGGGACCAGCAGATGGCATAACGGTTATGTTGCTGGACTCCCATACAGTTGACCACAGTTGAAGTCCTAGACCTAGCAGCCTAAAACTCATGCCATTTGCATATGCATACATGCGTGCCCACAATCCCATGAGGAGAATGGAGGATAAGGGATTGCGACAAGGCCATCCTCCCTGGGGTTTGATTTCTTGCTTTCTCTCTGTCACTGTTTCTTCAGTGATAGCACGTGCACTATAAAAGAGATCTCTCTAAAAAATAAAAAAGTTATCTCAATGAAGAAAACATCAAAGGTACTAAACTATGCCAGACAGTTACACATATGACAAGATTTAATTTACTACCTGCATGTCTACTATGGGTAAATATCATTAATGTTTTCAACATGAAAAAAGTTAAGTGAGATCAAAAGACACATTTGAGGTCACAGAATCTGTGATGGAATAATTTCGAACTCAGTTTGGTGGTTTTTATTTCCACCGTATCATACTCCAATTAAAAGAGCCTATGGAATATAATTATACTATCTCTTGTAAAATCATACTCCAAACTTTTGGTGATAGATCATCACTCTTTTATATTTGTGTTCTCTTCATGGGTAATAACTGAACTATAACTCAATCAAGTGCTGTACTGTACACTCAAAAGTTTGAGTCTTCAGCAAGGCTGTTGTCCAGAGCATATTTAATTAGGAGTAGAAAAGATAGCAAAATTAAGGACTTTAAATTAAATTGTAGAATACTCAATGACTTAGAATTTTGAGCTTCCTATTTCATTGTTGTTTTGCATCTGGATCATGGCTTAGAAACAAAAGATGCTTCTCAGTGGTCATTAGTACATGGGGCATTTCAGGAATTATGAGCCCTACCAAACACTGCACTCCTGAGAAATTAACACAGGGTAAAATATGCCATACACAAAGAATATATTCCAATAGTACTACTTTACCAAAATGTCACTAAAAATGTTCTTTTGTGGAATCTCAGTGTATATTTTCTTCCTTCTTTTTCCTGTTTCTATTTTTTTCAATTAACAAAGATTCTTTTTTTTTTTAATTTCAAAAGATAGTATACTTTTGCATGTGGTTTGTAATCATGATGTGAATTGACTCACTTGGAGTTTTAAAACAAGTCCTTGCCTTCTTTGACACTCATGTCTCCTGAGAGATATCTAAAGATGCAATGGAGTAATAAACCTTCTTTCTGAATATTAACTCTCCCAGGAGGACCCTTCTGTAGCCTCAAATAGCAGAAAATTGATAGTCCTGGATTTAACAAATTTTAAAATGTAATAAAATACACAATAATTAAACTGTACAAACTACCCCTATCAACTTAGAAAGTTCATGAGCATAATGCAGTATGTCAGGGTCAGTCAACATATGAACACTGTGGTTATGCTCTCTTCCATAAACTAAAAATCTAGCCATTTGAACTTTCAATCTGTTTGAATTCTACACAAGCAAAGCAAATTATAATACATTTATGGAAGCCTTACATTTTAGTTCCATTGATAATATTTTTGCTTTGCATTTGTCATCACTTCATATATATAGCTCATGTGGTAATATTTTGTATTTTCTAAATCTGATGAGTACTTTTAATATGCATCCCTAATTTAGTATTTGTTCATTGAATCACTTTACTCATTCATTCCATTCGCCCTCAGATGACATTATTTTTATTTCACTAAATATATTATAAAAGCAGCAGTAATCAGAGATCCTCACTCTCACACCCAAATATTCTGTATTCCAGCTGCATCAGGCTGTTTCCCCATGGTGTGGTTTGGATCCTAAGTCAACTCAAGGACTTCTACAATTCTGAGTTTCCTGTTTCATCATTGTTTTGCCTCTACATCTGGATCATGGCTTGGACACAAATGATGCTTTCAGGACCAGCAGTTAGCATAATGGCTATGTCTCTGGACTCTCATGTAGTTGACCGCGGTTCGAGTCCCAGACCCAGTGGCTTAAACTCATGCTGGGCGAGTTAGCGTGCATGCTCAAGATCCTGAGAGGAGAATGGAGGATAAGGGATTGTGGTGTGGCCATCCTCCTTGGGGAGAGATTTCTTGCTTTCTGTCTCCCTGTCTCTGTCTTTCTGGTGAGTGCACGTGCCCTATAGCAAAAACCTCTCCAAAAAAGTAAAGAAACAAATGTTTTAATGTCTCCCATCTTAACCTAAACCAAAAGGTTGAGGCTTTGTGGTAAAGTCAATATCAGACTGAACTGAGGTGCTAGACCAATGGCAGGTTTACATCCCTGGCACAGTCAACCTCAAACGTACTGGACTCATGTGCATGCCCAAGATACTGAAGAGCAAGAACAAAGGGGAGAAGAAACCATTGAGTAAGCAGATCTTGCTGAGAGTGCTTCTCTCCCTTATCTTCCTCTTGCGGGTGCCTCCTTCTATAATGAAGAAAACAAAAACTCAAAACCAACAAGACCTCCCTTGATCTAATATTTTTCTGAAGATAATGAGCTTTTATCTCAACTCATAATAAAATTTTTAGAAGTATGAACAGCCATAATGGAACATCAGTAACATGATGTTACTCAAATCCAAGGCCATATGGGAAGGTCTTTGATTGACATATCACAGTCTCTACGTGCACAGCAGTCATGTATGCACATGCTCATGGTACTGGCTGGCAGAGGTTCAAGGGGGGTTGAGACATAAACATTCTTTGGGTGTTGCCTGTCTCTCTCTGTCTCTATCTCTCTGTCCCTTTTTTTGAGAGATTTTTGTCACAGGGCACATGCACTTGCCAAAGAGATAGAGAGAGATGGAAAGCAAAAAGTCACTATCTAGGGAAGATGGCCATGCTGCAATCCCTTCTCCTCTGTCTCCTCTCAGGATTTGGGGCACAAACACAAACGTGCCCAGCATGAGTTTCAAGCTGCCAGATCAGGGACTCAAATGCGATCGACAATGTGGGAGTCCCATACCTTAACCACTATGCCACCTACTGGACCCCCTTCCTGTCTATTTTTAAAACTGTGTAACATAAAGAGAAAATATCACTATAAAAATAAAATATACAGCTTAATGACAATTGTGATGCAATTTTTATATAATGTAAAACACAGTATTTTTACAATATGTTATTGTCTTTACAATTATTATTGGCTGTGTAATTCACACTTCTTAGTATTTGTACACACTAACAGTATCAACATATTCATCTCTATTGTTTTCATAAATGTCACAATTTTTTTTTCCACATGTAAGGTTTTATGTAAAAATTATATGCTTGTCAAAAGACTTCTTAAATAATAGGACAGAAAACTACATAAAAATTCCTGTCTTAAGGCCACTACAAAATGATGGTTTTTTATTTATAAATCAACAAAACAAAAATAAAACTGTTTATTTTCTGAGAATTATTAGTTTAACATGACCCTTAGAGACACAGCAGGGTCTCTATAAAATCAAAATAAGAAAAGCAGAAAAACATAAAATTACTATATAAATATTGATTTATATTTATGTTTTCCTTTGGTTAAAATTTGTGTATTGCAACTGAGAAGACATTTCTAACAAAATAGTTTTAAAATAATTTCTTTCTAAGAAATCATGAGATTAAAGAGACAAGAGTGGGCCAGCCAGTGGCACAGTGGTTAAGACATTTGAAATCTCTTGTGGCCAACAGTGGTTTGAGTCCTAGACTCAGTTGCTTGAAAAGCACACTGGGCAAATATGTCTGTGTGTGTGTGTGTGTGTGTGTGTGTGTGTGTGTGTGTACCAAAAATTCCAAGAGGAGAACAGAGGAGAAAGGACCATATAGCCTGACCATCCCCCCCGGAGAGGGCTAGGGTGCTTTCTCATTTTCTCATTCTCTCTTGCCAGTAAGCATATGTGCACTGTAGCAAAAACTTAAAGAAAATACAGTAAGAAACTGGCAGGTGTCATGGTAGTTAAGGGTGCTGGATTCCCACATGGCCAAATATGGTTTGAGTCCCAGATAAGGAGGTTTGTTTTCTCGATTTCCCTTTCTCTTTCTCTTTTTCACTCTGTCCCTCTCTGGTCAAATTAAAAAATATAAATAAATTAATTAAATAATTCTTTTTAAAAAAGGAGAGAACTAACTCCATTTTTAAAAAGATAGATATACTTAAAATATGCTCAAGTAACACAATTATATAATTTATGGCTTTCTCCCTGTTTTATTCAACAAAGTTAGTCTCTCTTAAGTTAAAAAAAATCATAAAATGATTATCAGGCGTTTGTGATTTAATAAATATTCGAGAAGAAAAGCACTGCACAATTTTAATGGATCTGTAATTGTAATTCCCAAGTATCTTTCCTTCCTCAACTAATTGGGTAATGACATTGCTAGAATTAATCCAAGGTCACCAGCTTGCACAGAGTACAGATGGTTTCACCATTTTACGGGTGTACAGGGGATTCAAGATTACTGTTGCCTGCTGCTTTTCCAACTAATTTTTATTCTTAAAAATCCACATTTTCAGTGCAGCTGAAAAGCTAAGCCATATGTTGCTTTTGTGAATACTTTAAAATATCTGGTGCATGTAATTATTACACTAAAACCACCATGCATTAGTACTTTTGCATTTTTTGTAAGGAAAGGATAATACTTAATTCCTACGTTGTGGGTGTGTGGGTACACCTAGGCACACCTTCCCTCTAAGTACCAATTTCAGTTTAAATTACACTACTAGCGAGAATTTCAACCTAAAATACATTGGTTGACTGGCCTGCCTTCTGAAGTGCAATATATTCTAATATGCTTAATGCTATTTGAGATTCTATGTTAATACCTTTCACAGTGAGAAGGCCTAGCCTGTAAGTATCTTTCCACCTTTCCTCTGTGGTAGTCACAGTAAGTAGGAATGAGGCATTACTGTACTTTTGACAGAATTCTGATAGGCCACTGGCTTATCACAAAGGCCTTTTAAAATCATTTGATGTGTGAAATGTCTTTATTAATTGTAATAGTGGAACCGGCAGAGGGTATAACAGTTGTATCACTGGACTTCATGTAGCCAATCGTGGTTTGAGTCCTAGTGGCTTAAAACTCATGATGAGTGCGTGTTCATGTGTGTCTAAAATCCTGAGAGGAGAATGGAGAGGAAGGGATTGGCGCTTGGCCATCCTCCCTGGGGAGTGATTTTTCGCTTTCTGTCTGTCTCTCTGTTTCTCCAGTAAGCACATGTGCCCTGTAGCAAAAATCTCTCTAAAAAAATTAAAATAGGGACCAGCAGTAGGCGTAATGGCAATGTTGCTGAACTCCCTCGTAGTCAAACGTGGTTCGAATCCTAGACCCAGTGGCTTAAAACTCACGCCGGGCACATAAGCATGCACGCCCAAGATCCTGAGAGGAGAATAGAGAAGGGATTGCAGCGTGGCCATCCCCTCGGGGTGTGTGTGTGTGTATGTGTGTGTGTGTGATTTTTCACTTTCTGTCTCTCTGTTTCTCTCTGTCTTTTTGGCGAGCACACACGCCCTATAGCAAAAACCTCGCAAAAAAAAAAAAAAAAAGAAAGAAAGAAAGAAAGAAAGAAAAAGAAAAAAAATTATAATAGTAATGATAATTTTGTTATTTTTTATTATTATTATTTCATGTATTTCTTCCAGGAAAGAGACAAAGACAGCCATTCCAAAAAGGGCTTACACAATGCAAACCACCTCAGCATCAACCCGCCCAGATCACAGGCAGGTACATACAGTTGGCATGGATAGGAAAGTCTGAGGCTACAAGCCTGGGAACTAGCCACATGGGTTCAACATCAGAAAGAATTGCATCAACACTGTGCCACCAGCTGGCACCATTTTTTTTTTAACGTTTTTGTCATAGGGTGCATGTACTCACCAGAGAGAGACAGACAGAGACAATGAAAAGTGAAAAGTCACTCCCCAGGGGAGATAGCCACACCACAATCCCTTTTCATACATTCTCCTTCCGGGATTTTGGACATGCACACACATGAGCCATGCATCAACTTTCAGCTACCATGTCCGGGACTCAAACCAGGGTTGGCCACGTGGGAGGCCAGTGCTTCAACTACTGTTTCCCCTGCTATTCCCTCCTTTATTTGTTACTATTTACAGTCATCAACGTGTAGGTACATGCAATATCTTCTTTGCACAAAACCGTTCTAAGAGCAAGGAAACAGATGTTACCATCATTTTGCACGTGAAAAAATCTCAGACTCTGAATTCTTAAGTTATTCACTGTCATGCAACAAATAACTGACAAAACAAGATTAGGACTTTCCGCTGCTTTGGTTTTTCTAGATCCTATTCTGCCGCAAGTATGTCCTGTGACCTATATTGATCATTTTCTACTTACTTTATTCATAGATTAGTAACTAGCTGCAAAATGCAGTTAGCAAAATAAATCCATATAGTCAGGGTTCTCCAGAAAAACACCACCACTAGATTTACATGTATAGAAAGAGATTCATTAAATAAACTTGGCTTCCAAATTTTCGGGCTGACAAGTTCTAAGATCTACAAGGTGAGATAGCAAGTTAGAGACCTAGGGAGCCAAAAGTTTAGTTCTTGTCCAAAGGCGGGAATGCTTGAAACTCAGAGTTGGTGTTTCAGTTCAAGTTTGAAGAAAGGAAACAGCTGATATCCCAGCTCAAAGGCAGTCAGGCAGGAGAAATTCTCTTATTAAGACTTTGTTTTAATCAGGCCTTCAACTGATTACAAAGGCCCACCTATATGAAGAAGGAAATCAGCATTGTTTTGTGTTAATCGTGGATTCTCCCTCTCCTGTCCTAACCTCCCAGGTGTGTGCTTTCAGACCCCTCCCGCTCTGCACCCTGGCTTATGTCCCTGAGTTTCACCTGCAAGTGTGGGACCCAGCAGGATTGGAGAAGTAGGGAGAGTGAACTGGTCTGGAGGGGACATAGTGCTTAAGGTGCTGACTTCCATGCAGCCAACTGTGGTTTGAGTCCCAGACCCAGCAACTGAAAACTCAGCTGGGCACATGTGTGTGCATGCCCAAAGTCCCACGAGGAGAAGGGATTCTTCCCCTTCCTGGGGGGTGGGGGTGATTCTTCACTCTCTGTTTCTCCATACAAGTGCACACACCCTGTAGCAACAATCTCTTAACAAAACAAAACAAAAAGTCATAGATGGGCTGAATGGAAAAAAATTAGTTCTCTCTGCTTCTTATAAGAAACACACCTCGTGTATGAAGACATGTAAACTGAAAGTAGAGAGGAAGGAGAAGATAATACAGGCAAACAGAAACTAAAAAAAAGACTGAAGTCATAGTACTGACAATCAGAAAAATGTTCAAGACCAAAACTATAAAAAGAGACGAAGAAGGACACTATACAGTACAATACAGGGCTAATTCACAAGAAGATATAATATTTATAAAATATCTGTGCACTCGGTACTGGAGCACCAAATATGTGAAAGCAAGGCTACTAGATGTAAAGGGAGAGTTAGACTGCAACACAGCAATCACTGGGATACCCCACTGTCTCCTCTGAACAGGTTATCTAGAAAAACAATAAACAAAAAGATGCAGGATCTCAATGAAACCTAAAATAAGTGGACTTCTCAGAAATCTCTGGAGCACTTCACTCAGCAACTACAAAATATGCATTCTTCTCACCCCAGCACGAAACATTTTCATTTTCTTTTTTTTTTTTTTTTTTGAGAGGTTTTTGCTATAGGGCGCGTGCGCTCGTCAGAAAGACAGAGAGAGACAGAGAGACAAAAAGCGAGAAATCACCCCCCCAGGGGGGATGGCCACACCACAATCCCTTCTCCTCCATTCTCCTCTGGGGATCTTGGGCACGCACGCACACGCACCTGGTGTGAGTTTAAGCCACCGGGTCTGGGACTTGAACTGCAGTCGACCACATGGGAGTCCAGCAACATAGCCATTACACTAACTGCTGGTCCCGTACTATGGAACATTTTCAAAGGCCAATGACATGATAGGGCCCAAAACAAGCCTTTGAAAAGTCAAAGGTCTGGAAACTATATCCAGCATCTTTTCCTGCCACAATGAATTAAGCTTGAAATATACTGCAAAAAGGACCTCAAAATCACACAAGCACGTGGGAACTAAACAACCTACTCCTGAATGACTTCGCAACCACTGCAGAAATTAAGGCTAAAATCAAAAGACTCATTGAAACCAATGAGTGAACACACAAGCTTCCCTAACCTATGGTACACAGCAAAAGTAGTCACGAGAAGAAAGTTTACAGCAATTAATACTCACAAGAAAAAAAAAAAAAAAAAAAAGACTGAAAGATGGCAAATAGCCTAATGACACATCTCAGGGAACAAGAAAAATAGTAACAAAAACCCCCAAAAGAAATCCCAGAGAAAAGACTCCATAGTTAGAGTGAGGAGACAGCTCCCAGAGTGGGAGAATATATTTGCAAACTAGGCCTCAGAGAAGAGACTGATAACCAGAATATACCGAGAACTCAAGCAGCTAACCAACAAAAAAAATATCTATATAATCAATCCAATTAAAAAACGGGCAAGTGAGCTGAACAATCTCTGAGGAGGACATAAGAACAGCCAAAAAACATATTTAAAAAATACTCATCTCTTATCATAAGAGAAATGCAAATCAAAACTACTTTGATATACTACTTAACCTCAATTAGAATGGCTCTGATTAAAAAAAATAAAGAATGGTAAATGCTGACAAGACTTGGTGAAAAGGGAACCCAATGCAAATTAGTACAAGCACTGTGGAGAATGATATGGAGATTCCTCAGAGACCTACAAATAGAGCTATCACATGACCCTGTAATATCACTCCTAGTGATCTACCAAAAGAATAGAAGAATATGAAGTTGGAAAAACACGTGCGCATCCATTATTTATTGTAGCATTATTCACAATTGCTAAGTCATAAAATCGACCCAAATGTCCAAAAACAGATGGACAGAATTAAAAATTATACACTATGGAATACTACTCAGCCATACTACTCAGACATTAAAAAAAAAAAAAAAGAAAAAGAAAAAGACCCTAACATTTGATAAAAACTAGATGAATAAGGAAGATTTCATGTTAAGCAAAGCAAGTCAGACTATGAAAGACAGGTATTGTATGTCCCCATTTAATATATACCAATGTCTGTACTCTATGGCAGAAACTGAAAGACTGGAAGATACAATGTCAGAAAGGGCAACTATGGATACTAGAAACAGTATGGAAGGGGATGGGTAGTTGTGGAGAGAAGATTGGGGGGAAAAAAAAGAGATGCATTTAACAGACATAAAAATGAAAAGGTATTTGTTGATGACGTGTATAGTAATATCTTTGACTTAACTGATATGTACTGTATTCATGATGGGAGGAACATTCTTGCATGCTGTAAAGATGTATAGTTATCAAATATAAATTTTTGAAGGTAATAAATAAATGAATGAATGAATTTGGGGGTTAGAAGGTAGGTAGTGAAGGTGCTGAAGTCCCACATAGCGGACCACAGTTCAAGTCCCAGATCTAGTGGCTTCCTTTTTCATTTCCCCATCTCTCTATCTTTGTCTGGTAAACACATATTCCCTATAACAAATTCGATAATAATGATAGTAAACAAAAACTAAATAAATAATTCTTTTAAAAAATATCTTAGTCTCAGGCCATTCAGTGGCATGGTGGTTAAGGCAGCTGTATCCCACATGGTCAATCACACTGTTTGAGTCTTGGACCTGGAAGCTTGAAAAACTTGCTGGGAACATCTGCATGCATTCCCAAAATCCCAAAAGGAAAAACAGAGAAAGCACTGCTTCATGGCCATCTCCCAGAGAGGGCTGTTTCACTCTGTATGTTTTTCTCTCTGTCTCTCTCTCTCCCTCTCCCTATGAGACACATCCTCTAGTCCAAAAAAAAGTTCATTTTATAGATATATACATACATATATACAGCCACACAGATACCCACACACATAAATAAAATCTCATCCAAAAAGACCCTCACAGAAACACCTGAAGTAATGTTTGACCAAATATTTGAGTACTTTGAGGTTCAGTAAAATTAACAAAATCAACTATCATGAAACCAAACAAGGTTTTTGATATAATCATATTCGTTTTTTAAAAAATTGTTATTTAATGTTATTTATTGTTATTTATTAAATTTGACCAGAGAGAAACAGAGAAAGAAGGGGAGAGTGAGAAAGCAAGACACCAGGTCTGAGACTTAAACCACAGTAAAGTCAAGTGGGAGTCCAACACCTTAACCACCATGCCATCAGTCTACCCCAATTATATTCTTTCATATAACACTTCCTTAATGCCTATATGCTTTTGTTAAAGTAAACTTCCATAAATCATGTTGTGAGCAGCATAGTATAAATCTGCTCATAAACAGAAACTAAATATGCATATAGGTTGAAATATCATCAATATAGTGAAACAAAGAACATAAAGCTAAAAGTTAACAACAAAGTACCCCAAAAATACAACACAAATAACCAATCCTCTGTGTTCCAAAGGGGATACATCCTAGTACTTAAGCATTAAGATAAAGTGTGAGCTGAGCTGGACCCTAAAAGATGAGTTACAATCAGTTAAATAAAATGAAAAAGAAAGGCTTTCCAACCACCCCCACAAAAAAACAACAAAACAAAAACAACAACAACAACAAAACCCTGAATGAAGTGAAAAGAAACAGATTTGATAAGTAAATTGTCAAGACTTTGTTGGAAACTATAAAGAATCAAGTAAGAGCAGTGGATTAGTATGATTACAGGTATTATTGAGTTCATGAAATACACAAGATTGGATCCAGAGAAAAGAACAGCTAATGATTTTGAGCCAAGAGGTTATGTAATATGAAAAGCAGTAGGTTTCAGAAAACTTTGCTTGAGATCAAGAAACAGATTCAAAGTAAAGCAATACAGATGAAAAGTAAAACAAAAATTCAGAATTCTTGGCATAAATATATCTATATATGCATACATAAATATATATATACACAGAAAGCATGTCTATATATATTTAATATATCAATATAATCATAATTATTAATTACATATAACACACAATGATAAAATATGTATTATAGAATTATATCTATTTACAAATATTTATAAATATAGAAAGAG
>NW_006207820.1:765086-775311 GCF_000334495.1 Tupaia belangeri chinensis
AGAGTGTTTGCAGAAATATAAAAAATAGAACACTAAGGAAAAATTTAAAAATAAATTAATTAATATATGAAGCAGGAAAGTTCAAAGATCCAATGATATATCAATTTTAAGAGAAGACAGTTTGAAGGATGATGTTATCTTTCATGGAAATAGAAGAGTCGGTAAGTCCTCCAAAGAAAATAAAGAGCTTGGAAAGTGATGAAAAGGAGGTGAAACACACTAGGGGTAAACACTCAAATGAGAGTTGAGCAAACAGGAAGCAAGAGGTAGACATTTGGTGTCATCATTTAGTAAAAATAGATTAAGTCCCCTAAAAGACAGAGTATAGAAATCGAGAACCAGAGACAGAATTTCTGGTACCACTCTCAGATAAGAGGGTCTGACTAAAAAAAAATCAAAGGAAGAAAATTAAAATATAATCATAAGAAAAAGAGGATGAAACCCTAAAATTAACCTGGTGATTTAGAAGAGGAGCGTGTGTCAAAAAGTAAATGGTAAAGAGAGAAAGAAGAAATAATACAGACTTAACACATATACAGAAGATAAGAATAGTCGGAGGTTTCAAAGGAAAATAATTGGTGGAACTGTTTCTAGCCCTGCTACTAGATGAACATTCCATTTACTAATCAATTGCAGGGGAAAACACTGTTACTGAATTCTAATTGCTAACTTTCACTACTTAATCTCTCTGTGGAGATAAGAATTAGTAATGGAGTATTTATGTAGATGGAAGTCATCTTGCTTGCCACAAACTCATTTGCATGGAAAAGCACACATCAGTTAGAGTCCTGTCAAAATAATTAGCTAAGCATCAGATAAGACCTTTCAGATTTTAGAACTTTCCAAGCATTAAATCTTTTCATTTTCATGTGAAACCACTCAACGTGTTTTACAGAAATAATAAGCACTGTACATAATTATACATTTTTCATGTTACTTTTGTCTTAGTTTTTCTTATCTATTTAATAAACTATCTAATTTAGTAAAATAAAACAGCATCAATAGGTAATCACTGATATAATGAGAAATAAAATTTCTTCTCACTTTTCTCATTCCTCTCATTCTACATTACGCATTATGAAACTGAAATAGAATCTATTTCAATGAAAAGAAAACTCTCCTCCTACTATTGGGCTTGATAAACAGCATTACCAAATTCAGGTCAAGCATAGTTTAATAACCATGCATCCATTACCTAACGTGAATATATCCTGTTTTCTTCCTAGGTGAGGGGAAAACCTAAGTCTGGAGGCAAGTATGTCCCAAAGCAGCTTCTTACTAAGTATTTTCCGGCCTTGCTTCTCCTGAGGAACATGTGAAGGGAGCCAGAGATCAGAGCTTGCATTTCTAGAAGATATGATATGATTTGCTGATTTCCACGATAAGTTTATTTTACAAATATTTGACCTGATTATTTCAGTAAATCTACTGTCTGGGGTTGAGAATTTGAAAAAGATGAAGTTGATATTAGTTCCTATCATTATTGCTTTGTGGATTAATGTATTTAATAGAACCATAGTCATTTTACTAAATTAACTCTCCTAACTTTTCATGTCCTCAGGCTATCTTAAAAGTTGAACACATTTTATTACTGCCTGATCAAAAGGGTGTGGATACGAAGATGAATGAGAGGCAGTTCCTTTCCTCAAATGTGCTCCCTGGTGGCCAAAGTATTTGCTATTACTGCTCTATTAATTAAAAGAAAAATGATTTTAAGGTTACCTTGCATACAAATGCCTGCCTTTCTGACTTACACTGTGTATGTTACAAACAGTCCAACACAGCACACAAACAACAGTGCAGTCTAATTCTCGATTTCAACACTTTTGACCCTTTAGACCAGAGAGTTCCTTTTGTAGGAGGCTGGGCAATGCCTTAAGGATATTCAGCAGTACCCCTGGTCCCTACTAACTTGATGCTGGTTGTACACTCCAGGGACAACAACAAAAAATGTGGCCAGACATTGCCAAATTGCCCCTTGATGAGAACCACTGCTCTGTAGAGGATGATATTCAGATGTAAAAGACAGTTAGAGGAAAAAAAAAAAAAGTCCACAGAGGAGATCCAAAAAGAAATAGAGGGAAAAAAAAGAAAAAAAAAATCTGAGAAACTGAGAGAATTCCAAGAACAAATCTGATCAATGGTGACACATGCTTTGTTCAGTAACAAAGACGAAATCTGGAAATAGAGTTCACCCAGCATCTCCCAAGAGATGTTTGAGACAGTGGCCTTTCCCACATAGTATCCTTCTCTAGTCCAATAGTTCTTAAATGGTCATGCCCAGGTGTGTAACCTGGACATCTCAAGACTCAGTTCAGTCATTCTTTTTTTTTTATTTTTTTATTATCATCATCATAATCTTCTTTATATTACACTGGATTACATATAACTTTACAGTGTATTACATTGTTTTTTCAAAAGGGAATGCCATGCATGTCAGTCAGTACAGAGACATTAATCTCCCCACTTCAACATTCAATATCTTTTCTATGTTTTCCCCAAACATTATTTTTATTATTCTAATTATTTTTTGAAACAGTCAATTGCTATTTCTCATTTTGCTTGTAAAAATACTTTGCCTATCATGAAATACTTCTCAGACCAATCCAGTCGAGAATACTATACATGCCATCATCAACAGTTAATAAGCCCTATCTGTTTCTCACTAACGTCCTGCCTCTCTATTGTTCACTTGCTATCTTTCTCTATCCTCTTCTCTTCACTTACCCCATTCCACACTGTCCTATTCTCATTAAGTAACTTCACTGCTTTTATGTCCTCCGATTTTTTGCTCTCTATCATAGAGTGCGGATAGTCGGTATATATTGAGTGGATACATACAATATCTTTCTTTCATAGCCTGGCTTACTTCACTCAGCAATAGATCCTCCATATCTGACCAGTTTCTATCAAATTCCAGGGTCTTGTTATTTTTTATGGCTGAGTAGTATTCCATAGAGTATATATACCACACTTTTCCAATCCATTCATCAGTTTGTGGACATTTAGGTTGGTTCCATGTCTTGGCAATTGTGAATAATGCTGCAATAAACATGGATGTGCAAGCACTTTTCTGACTGAGCGTTCTCCTGTCTTTTGGGTAAATACCCAGAAGTGGGATTGCTGGATCAAATGGTAGTTCTATTTGTAGATCTTTGAGGAACCTCCATATTGTTCTCCACAGTGGTTGAACTAGTTTACATTCCCACCAACAGTGTAGGAGGGTTCCCTTTTCACCACATCCCCGCCAACACTTATCACTTTTTATATTCTTAATCTTTGCCATTCTGACAGGGGTTAGGTGGTATCTCATTGTGGTTTTTATCTGCATCTCCCTTATGATGAGGGATGTTGAGCATTTCCTCATATGCTTTTTGGCTGTTCGTATGTCTTCCTTAGAGAGACTTTTGTTCAACTCACTTTCCCATCTTTTAATCGGGTTAATCATTTTTTTTCGCATAAGGCACTTGAGTTCCCTATGTATTCTAGTTATCAATCCCTTGTCTGAGGCATATTTAACAAAAATATTTTCCCATTCTGAGGGTTGTCGGTTCACACTTGTTACTGTGTCCTTTGCTGTGCAGAAACTTCTTAGTCTAATATAGTCCCACTTGTCTATTTTAGGGATTATTGCCTGTGCTTTGGGAGTCTTATTTAAGAAGTCTTTGCCTACTCCAATGTCTCCCAGAGTTTCCCCAGCATTTTCCACAAGTAGTTTTATTGTCTGAGGTCTTAGGTTCAGATCTTTGATCCATTTTGAGTTGACTGTTGTTAATGGTGAAAGATGGGGGTTCAGTTTCATCTTTCTGCAGGTGGATACCCAGTTTTTCCAGCACCATTTACTAAAGAGGTTTTCCTTTTCCCAATGGATTGACTGATATCCTTTGTCAAAGATCAGTTGGCTATAAGCTTTGGGAGTTATTTCTGGGGTCTCTATTCTCTTCCATTGGTCCACATGTCTGTTTTTATGCCAATACCATGCTGTTTTGATGACCACAGCTTTATAGTATATCTTGGGATCAGGGAGTGATATGCCTCCTACTCCATTCTTCTTACGCAGGATTGCTTTTGCAATACGAGGTCTTTTATGGTTCCAGACAAATTCTATAATTGTCTTTTCTAGATCTCTGAAGAATATCTCTGGTATTTTGATTGGAATTGCATTAAACATGTAGATTAATTTGGGTAGAATTGCCATTTTGATTATGTTAATTCTACCAATCCAGGAGCATGGGATGTCCTTCCACTTTTTTATGTCACTTTCAATGTCTTTTTTAAGATTCTCGTAGTTTTCTTTATAAAGGTCTTTGACTTTCTTAGTTAGGTTTATCCCTAGATATCTTATACATCTTGTGGCTACGGTGAAAGGGATTCCTTTCTTCAGCTCTGCTTCATTCAACTTGTTGTTCATAAATAGAAATGCTATAGATTTTTGGATATTGATTTTGTATCCTGCCACCTTACTGTATTCACTTATTACTTCAAGCAGTTTTTTCATGGATACCTTTGGGTCTTCTAAGTATACCATCATGTCATCTGCAAATAAAGATATTTTCAACTCTTCTTTGCCTATTCGAATGCCTTTAATACTGTTCTCTTCTCTGATTGCAATAGCTAAGACTTCCAGTACTATATTAAAGAGCAGTGGAGAAAGTGGGCAGCCTTGCCTAGTACCTGTTTTCAGAGGAAAAGCTTTCAGCTTTTCCCCATTCAGTATAATATTAGCTGTAGGTTTTTCATAGATTGCTTTTATTGTGTTCAGAAATGACCCTTCTATACCAATCTTACTGAGAGTCTTAATCATAAAAGGATGTTGTATTTTATCAAACGCTTTCTCCGCATCAATTGAGATGATCATATGGTTTTTATCTTTCTTTCTGTTAATGTGGTGTATTACATTTATGGTCTTGCGTATATTGAACCACCCTTGCATCCCTGGTATAAAGCCTACCTGGTCGTGATGAATGATCTTTGTTATATGTTGTTGGATACGATTTGCGAGTATCTTGTTGAGAATTTTCGCATCTATATTCATCAATGATATTGGTCTGTAGTTTTCCTTTTTTGTCATATCCTTATCTGTTTTGGGGATGAGGATGATGGAGGCTTCATAAAATGAATTTGGAAGGTTTCCTTCCTTTTGAATCTTTAGAAATAATTTTAGTAAGATAGGGGTTAATTCTTCCTTGAAAGTTTTGTAGAATTCACAAGTGAAGCCATCTGGGCCTGGGCTTTTCTTTGTTGGGAGATTATTAATTACTGATTCAATCTCCTGGCTTGTTATAGGTCTATTCAGATTCTCTATGTCTTCCTGATCCAATCTTGGTAGTTTATATGCATCCAGGAATTTGTCCATCTCCTCCAGGTTATCTTGTTTGTTGGCGTAAAGTCGCTCATAGTATCCTCTAATGATATTATGTATTTCTGCTATGTCCGTGGTAATATTGCCTGTTTCATCACATATTTGATTAATCTGGTTTCTTTCTTTCTTCTTCTTGATCAGTCTAGCCAATGGAGTATCAATCTTGTTGATCTTTTCAAAGAACCAGCTTTTGCTTTCATTTATTTTCTGTATGGTTCGTTTATTTTCTATTTCATTTATTTCTGCTCGAACCTTTATTATTTCTTTTCGCCTGGCATTTTGGGGGTTCGTTTGTTGTTGTTTTTCCAGTTCTCTGAGGCATGATGATAAGTTATCTACTTGCCATCTTTCCATCCTTTTCTTATGTGCACTAATTGCTATGAATTTCCCTCTTATGACTGCTTTTGCTGTGTCCCATAGGTTCTGGACACTTGTGTCCTCATTATCATTTGTTTCCATAAATTTGTTTATTTCAGCCTTAATTTCTTCAGTAGTGAAGAAGTCATTCAGAAGTAGGTTGTTCAGTTTCCATGTGTTCGTGTGTTTTCGGGGTTGTTTCTTGAAATTAATCTTGAGTTTAATTCCATCATGGTCAGAGAAGATGCTGGGTACAGTTTCTATGCCTTTGAATCTGTAAAGGCTTGATTTGTGTCCTAATATATGATCTATCTTTGAAAAGGTTCCATGTCGGGGTGAGAAAAATGTATATGTTGTGGATGTAGGGTGGAAAGTTCTATAGATATCTGTCAAGCCCATTCCATTTATAGTATCATTTAAGTCCTGTATCTCTCTATTTATTTTCTGTCTAGAAGATCTGTCTATAGGAGATAACGGGGTGTTGAGATCTCCAACAATTATAGTATTTTTCCCTATGTCTCCTTTTAGCTCCAGCAGTCTTTCCTTCACATATTTAGGCGCACCTGAGTTGGGTGCGTAGATATTTATAAGGGTTATATCTTCTTGCTGGATTACCCCATCTACTATTATATAATGCCCTTCTTTGTCTCTTCTTACAGTCTTTGTTTTAAAATCTATTTTGTCTGAGATCAATATCGCTACTCCAGCCTTTTTCTGATTTCCATTTGCATGGAATATCTTTTTCCAGCCCTTGACTTTTAGTCTATGTATATCTTTATCCATAAAGTGAGTTTCTTGTAGGCAACAGATAGAGGGTTTCTGTTTTCTTATCCATTCAGCTAGTCTATGTCTCTTAACTGGGGAATTTAATCCATTGACATTCAATGTAATTATCGATATTTCCATACCTGATCCTATCATTAAGTGAGCCATTTTCTTAGTTGTTTTTTGTTCTCGTATAACTGTCTCTGATTTTTTAGTTTTCCTGGTATAGTACTCCCTTCAAAACCTCTTGAAGAGCTGGTCTGGTGTTGGTAAATTCCTTCAAATTTTGTTTATTTGAGAATGTTTTTATCTTTTTTTCCCATATAAAAGATAATTTTGCCGGGTATAGTATTCTTGGTTGAAATTGTTTTTCACTCAACACTTTGACTATGCTTCCCCATTCTTTCCTTTCCTGCATTGTTTCTGCTGAGAGATCCGATGTTAGCCTGATGGGGTGACCTTTGTAAGTAACCTGGCGTTTCCCTCTTGCCAACTTTAGTATCTTGTCTTTATCTGTTGTTTTTGCCAGTCTGGCTATGATGTGCCTTGGAGATGATCTTCTTGGGTTGATTCTACTTGGGGTCCTCTGTATTTCTTGGGTCTGGATATTTGAATGCCTTTCTAGATTTGGAAAGTTTTCTTCCAGGATCTCATGGAATAAATTTTCCAGGCCCTTATTATTTTCTTCCTCCTCCGGAATACCAATTATCCGAATGTTGGGGCGCTTGATGGTGTCCAGTATTCCTCGTATATTATCCTCATTTTTCATGGTTGTTTTCTCAATCTTCTTGATACTTTTATCTAGGTCAGATGTTTTGTCTTCTACGTTAGAGATTCGGTCTTCTGCCTGGTCTAACCTACATTTAATGCTTTCAAGGGAGGTTTTGATTTCCTCTATCACATTCTTCAAACCTAGAAGTTCCATCTGGTTCTTGTTTAGGGTATCCATTTCTTCTTTCAAGTCATTAAAGGACTTCCTCATCTCCTGGAGCTCCTTGTCTCTTTTCTCTTCCATCTCAGTTAGTTTGGTCACTACAAATATTCTGAATTCCTTATCAGACATGTCCACGACGTCCATTGTATTGACTGTGGGTGATGTAGGATTGATGATTTCCCTTGACGGAGAGGCCTTTTGTTGGTTGCTCATATTTCTTGAGCCTTTGCGATTGTTTTTAGTCATCAGGTAATCTATATGTTTCTTGCCAACTTATTTCAGGTATCTCTGATTCATAAAAGTTGTACAGGCTTAGAAGATTGATGATTTCTCTTATGGTTGGCCTCGATCCTGGGGTCCAAGGAGGAAGAACGGTGGGGATGCGTGGAGTTTCGGTAGGGTCGGGCCTGCAGCCTCAGTCCGCCTGGTGTCCGGAACTGCTGGCCAGCTCGATCCAGGTTTCGGGTCTCAATTCAGTCATTCTTGAAAGTCCTGGCATTTATATGTTCTTGTTTGTTCTTTAATTACATGAGCAATCCTGACATATAGCTCAGATTAACACCTGTTCCTCTAATCGTGTTTTCTGCTTCCTTTTGTTGCCTCTGTAACATTCTCCAGAAATATAGCAGTGTGGGACAGCATAAAGAACATCAAACTGAATTGTTCTGGTCAGAGCTCCTAGTACTCAATTTGACACTAAATGTGTTCACTGGACAAAGTTCCTTAAACTCCCAACCTCGGCTTAATCATTTGTAAAATTGGACTGGACAGTCCCTTCAACACCAATCTTCTACAGAGGATCCATTAAAAGAACAACAGTAAATAGGCCTCCAGTATAAATATTAACTGATCCATTCTAATTATATACAAATATATGTAAATTAAAGAGTAGCTACAGATTACAGAGCAGATTATACTCTACAGTGTAATGTAACCATCACACAGTATCTATAATAATATTTTAAATTATAGTATCTTTTGGACACAGCTGAAAAAAAATAGTTCACGTGTCCAAATATAAAAGTTCATTCTCGAAGCAATATTCTGAGTGACTACATCTTTATATCTGAGGAATGAAGTCTTGCATACTGGCATATGTGAGTATTACAGATTTCTCCCACACAAGTTCTCTTTTACATATTTAATTTGGCATTTTGCTGTTCATGAACATTTACCATGGTTATTTTATCATCATGGAAGTTGTCACCTCTGAGGTGACCTCCGGAGATAGTTAAGAAGCAAGAAGCTGCCATTGCCCCTGCTGCCATGACAACTGCTTGTCCAGCACTGGAGGCAGGAGGGCAGGCAACCGGGGGGCACTTTGTCAATGCATTGGTCTGATCATCTGTCATAGCCACAGCGTCCTGCCAACGGGAGAGGCTGCCTGAAAACTGGTACCAGAGAGCTGCATGCTTTCAGACTTGGTTTCAAAGAGCCAAGAATCTCAGGAAGAAAGATTCTGCCTTACGGTTACCTCCCGGAACTCACACAAGTGCATCCTGTTAGTGGAACCTCATTTTATAAAGAGGAAAGGCACTTAATTAGCATTTAAACATCCCCTAGAGGAGTAGCACTGGATTTGGCAGAATCTAAAAAATGTACAATATATTTCTGCACTTTTCCTCTTCAGATGGGGTAAAAACATAACAGCAGTCTCTGACTTCGCAGTCTTTGTCCTTCGCTATGATGCTACGTCAGTACAGAACTTGGGCTCTTTAACAACGTCACGGAAGTATAGTCAATAAACAAAGAGTCACACATTATATAATGTATACAATTTGACGAGTTTGCACATATACAAATACCCACTAAATCTGGGTTATTGTAAAGATTTAGTGTTTATTCATAGGCTTGATTTGACTTTTTAAGGCCAAAATATGCCACCCTAAAATACAACACCTTGCAATGGTATTATCTTTTTCTTTTTTAAGAGATTTTTGGTATAGGGTCTACGTGCTCACAAAAGAGAGAGAGAAAAAAGTGAGCAATCATCCCCACCACACACACATGGGATGCCCACACTGCAATCCCTTTGCTTCTATTCTCCTCTTGGGACTTAGGGCACACATACACACACACCTAGTGTGAGTTTTAAGCCTCCAGGCCTGGGGCTCAAACCACTGTTGGTCATGCACCTTAGCCACTACACCACCTGCTGGCCCATGATGGTATTATTTTGAAGTAAAGGCACTTGAAAACCGGCAGGTGCATGAAGGGCACTCTCTCCTTCCTTCTCTCCCTAGAAACAGAAAATGAGACTCCCATGTGAAAGGTGGCCTCCCTTTAATAAGAAGAAACAGTCTTTTCCTCAGAGATGGGAAAGGCTAAGGGAAGTCTGTGCAAACAAACCTTGTCAACCTGATTCTTACCCTCCTGGTCACTTCTCCACAATTTACTACCCTAGACCAAGCCCCTTCGTCTTGTTGCTTTTTCACCCAAGCCTCTTTGTCTTGTTCTGTTGTCAAATATATTATATAAGCACTTAGCTCGAACTCCTCCTTTGGGTCTTTGTTTTCCTGTGGAAGCTTCCATGTATGTACCAAAATCTGTATGCTTTTCCCTGTTAATCTGTATTAAACCAATCTAATGTTCAGGCCCAACCAAAGAGCTTAAGTGAGAAGGGTAAAGTTTTGGCTCCCCTATAGACTATTAAGTAATTAAAATGAAAATTAAGGCATGATAAATTTATTTGTTAAATGTTCAAACGTTGGGGCAAGAATACTGGACTGGTGTCTTAGTGCCATCCTTTAGCTACATAGGTAACTACAGAGAAGTTACTTAAACTCTCTGTCCCTGGAGATTTCCCT
>NW_006207820.1:775342-811256 GCF_000334495.1 Tupaia belangeri chinensis
TGAAATGAGAGTAATAGCATTACCTGGCTCTTGTCTTAGTGGGTGGTTTACATGAGAAAATCTGTGGAAGGCATCTAAATCAAAGTTTGACACTTGGTGTAAATATTGCTAATAAAAATAATAATGAAGTCCAACTGATTGTATGAGTCCAATCTGTGCATGCCACCTTAAAAGAGATTTTGAAATTATTATGGTAACCATCCATCCATATGTATCGATTTGTCCCTATTTGTCGAATGCTATGTATATAGATACACATATTCATTGTTCTCAAAAAAAAAAAAAAATCCAGGATTATAATGTGTTATTTTCTAGCCTAAAGTTAACTGTACTTTCAAGTAATAGTATCCTTGGAAAGAAAATCCGATCATCCAAAAAAATATCCAGAAAGAAATGCTTATCAGAAAGAAATGCTTATCGGAGTTATAGAGCTATGGTAGCTATGGTATTTCTATAGCTGTTTACATGGACTTTCCTTTTTTTTTTTTTTTTTTTTTGAGAGGTTTTTCCTACAGGGCACGTACACTCACCAGAAAGACAGAGACAGAGAGACAGAAAGTGAGAAATCACCCCCTAGAGGGGATGGCCACACCGCAATCCCTTCTCAACCATTCTCCTCTCTGGATCTTGGATGTGTATGCGCCTGGCAGGAGTTTAAGTCGCCAGGTCCAGGACTCAAACCAAGGTCGATTACATGGGAGTCGAGCCACATAGCCATTACATTAACTGCTGGTCCCACTTTAATTTTTAAAACACGATTTGTTTAGTGAATTCCATACTGCATGATGAGGGTATTATTCTCCAGATTACTAGCTCTCTGATACAATTATTGGTTAATTGGTAGTTCCTAGAGTGGTGCTAAGTATGTTGTAGTTTTTAAATTTTTTTTTTTTTTTCTGGAGAGGTTTTTTGCTATAGGGCGCATGCGTTCACCAGACAGAGACAGACAGAGAGACAGAAAGCAAGAAATCACCCCCCGGGGGGATGGCCATGCCGCAATCCCTTCTCCATTCTCCTCTCGGGATCTTAAGCATGCATGCACACGCACCCAGCATGAGTTTTAAGCCACTGGGTTCAGGACACAAACTGTGGTCGACTACGTGGGAGTCCAGCGACATAGCCATTAGGCTAACTGCTGGCCCCAAATACATTTTAAATGAATAAACACCATGAGCATGAAGGTTGGTTCTTGTGGTAGAGTGCTTAGGCCCATGAATTTCCCTCCTCCCCATATCCATGCTTCTTAGTGATGTGACTTGGCCTCTCCTCCTATTAACAAGTGGAGAACACTTATCCAACCCTTATATGTGACTGTGGCCATAGAGCTTGTTCAGCCCAACAGGATATTGAAAACATTTAATGTGTATATAAAAAAGTAAGAAATCACCCACTGGAAGAATGGCCACATTATAATCCCTTCTTCACCATTCTCCTCTTGGGATTTTTGGGCATGCATGCATACTTGCCCTGCCTGAGTTCTTGACAGAGAGACAGAGACAGAAAGTGAGAGAACACCTGCGGGGGAGATGGCCACACCACAATCCCTTCTTCACAGTTGTCCTCTCAGGATTTTGGGCACGCACGCACACATGCCTCCCGTGAGTTCAAGCCACCAGGTCCAGGACTCAAAGTGCACTGATCACATGGGAGTCCAGTGACGTAACCATTATGCCATGTGCTGGTTCCCTAGTGTACCATCTTAAACATGTTTGAGGGGGGGACCCAGGTGAAGTGGTGGTTAAGGCACTGGATTCCTACATGACTGTGTTTCGAGTGCCAGACCTGGTGACTTTAAAATTGCTCTGGGTTTATGTTCATGTGTGCTCAAGATCCAAAGTGGAGACTGATGGAAAAGAGTCTACAAGGTAGTCATCCCCCTGGGGATGATTTCTCTTTATCCCTCTCTCTGATTCCCTCTGGCAATTGCACAGGCTCTATGGAAAAAAAAAAAAAAAGTGAGGGCCAGCAGGTGGTATAGAGGTTAAGGTGGCTAGATTTCATACGGTCAGCTCTGTAGTTTGAGTACAGGACCCAAATGGCTTGAAAACCACATTGGATCCATGTGCATGCATACCCAAAATCCCCAAAGGAGAGGAGAAGAGATTGTGGCATTGCCATTCCCCCTCTGAGACAATTTCTTATTTGGATTCTCTCTTTCTTCCCGTCAGTTTCTTTCTCTGTCAAGCTCATGCACCCTATAACAAACTAAAAATTATATAAATAAATACAGTGTTTGAGTACTGGATGAATGGCATTTCTTGCTGCTAAAATCTTTCCACCACGTAAACAAATTGGGAATAATTTTCCAAATGATGAAGAACCATGTGGAGAGAGATCCCAAGCCTTCTCACCTACCTCGCCTGCTCCAGACATACAAGTGAGATGGTATAGACAATTGTTTCTTCTCAACCAAAATAGCCCAGACTACAACTTCCCAAAAGCCACTAAGCTTGGAGGTCATTGGCTTAACAGAAAAACAAACAAAAATGACTGAAAGGTCTAATATTACAGTTCTAACATTTAATGTAGCTATGGAAGCTTGGGAAGGTTACTTACTGTATTGAAATTCAGTAATTTGGTTAGGAAATTGAAGCGATAACTTCTGTCCCTACATGGTACGGTGAGAATTAAGAGAGAACCTTTTTTAAAACTCTTAGCTCTATGGCTGAACACATGAGGGACTCTGACCCTCATGGCCTTTTCCTTCCTCTCTCCTGACAGTTTCTTTTACAGACCATGATAAAGTCTCTGTGTATGTCTGTGTGAATTATGCCAAGCACAAAATTACCAAGCTTGGAGAAAAACTGGGACTTAGAATATAACTCAAGCTCTGTTTCTAAACCACGTGTGCTGGCTTGAGGTTTTCTCTGCATTTACGTAATTCACAGAAAGAGAGTAGAAGGCCTTATGGCAGTTTGAGTTTTAGGCTTAACAAATTTCCCATGAATTAAATTGAACTGAATTAAGTTCAATTATTCACTGGTAGAAGGGTTGAGCTGTAGAACATAAGATAGAAAAGTTATCCTGAGTGAATTAAAGTCTAGAAGAAAGAACCACCCAAATCTCATTTTCACCTTTCCTTGATCTTCAGTGGATGTTACATCTATTCTATTTTAGTCCTTATAAACATGCCTACAGTTCTGGAAATTATCATTTGTCACTGTTTGGCCTCAGAAAACTTAAAATGTAGCACACTGTACTTTGGTTATCATTTTTATCTTCTACTGTTCTGAGCTTGTTAATTGTATTATCAATCCCTTTGGACTTCATTTCTTGATTCCTTTATATTCTCCAAACATCAACAACCTCTGTCAACACTCACCTTTCTCCCCAGCCTTGACTGTATGGTAAACTACTAACCCGCTTGCTCACTCATGAAGACTTCTATATTCCCTTACACTTCATCTGCATAATGAAAAAGTTCTTATGCTGGATAAAGACCAAGCCTCCTTTTCTGCTCTTACACCTTTGCTGCCAAGTTATATTAAATAAATAAATATATACATACATACACACATACATGAAGGCAAATATTTTACATTAACATTTTTCAGCCACCAATGGACTTTAAACATTGCACACAGTAACCCTGGGTCATGTTCCTCTGCCTTTCCCCTAAGCAGTCACTGAAAATTTTGTCACACTTCTCAATTCCCTAGCCCACCCCCCACTCATCCATTTTTTTTACTCAATCATTCAAAAATTAGAATGAAGTTCCTTTTTTGTGAGAGAGATGTTTGCTAAAGGGTACATGCGCTTGCTGGAGAGACAGAGAGAGACAGAGAGACAGAAAGTGAGAAATCACCCCGAGGGGCAATGACCACACCACAATCCCTTCTCCTCCATTCTCTTTTGTGGATCTTGGGCACGCACACACATGCGACCGGCGTGAGTCTTAAGCCACCAGGTCTGGCACTCTAACCTTAGGCGACTACATGGGAGTCCAGCAACATAACCATTACACCATCTGCTGCTCCCAAAGTTCCTATTATTCTATTTATTTGGAGAGACCTGGAGATAAGATAGTGATCAAAATAATAATGATCTCTGTGAAGTTTATAGTCTACTCAGAGAAAATAATACAGTACATAAAACATAGTTTTGGGTAAGTGTTACAGAGGAAAGGGAAAGAATACTCTGAATTTATATATAATATATATATATATATATATATTATATACGTATACACATACATATGTAGGTTTGCTAGGGTAGAGTAGGTAGGGAGGAGATAGTTAATATTCTTAAATGTTAGAGTAGACCACCTGACAAAGACATATTTAAATTAAGATTTAAAAGATGAGAAGAAAACCTAAGAAAATCAAAGAGAAGATGCCCAATTTGCACAGCATGAACAAAGGCCTTGAGCTTATGGAAATATATTGCTCTATAGCCAGTGAGTGGGCAAGAGTATTAAGACTGTGGTATATGCAGAGGTAGAGTTCACCATAACATGGGAAACAGGGTAATACATCTATGAATCATACAAGAGAGAGAGAAAAAGTGAAAGAAAGAAAGAAAGAAAGAAAGAAAGAAAGAAAGAAAGAAAGAAAGAAAGAAAGAAAGAAAGAAAAGAAAAGAAAAGAAAAGAAAAGAAAAGAAAAGAAAAGAAAAGAAAAGAAAAAAGAAAAGAGAAAAGAAAAGAAAGAGAGAGAGAGAAGGAAGGAAGGAAGGAAAGATGGAAGGAAGGAAAGAAAAAAGGAATAGGAAAGGAAAGAAGAAAGAGAAGAAAAGATGAAGAAAAAAGAAAGAAGAGGAAGCCAAGGATGAAGGGGAGGAAGGTGAAAGGGAATGAGGGAAGGAGGAAGAGAGGGAGGCAACTTAGGATGCACTCCAGCAAATTAAACCAGTAAAAAATCTTATTAAACCTCACACACTTCTTAAAAGTACAGAGGGAACAGGTTTGGAAGTCACTGAAAAGGATATTAACATATACTCAAATTAGTGCATTTTAGTACTGTGCCAGTGAAGAGGTCCTGTCCCTGCTCCAAGGTTCAGAAACCTCACCTGACCTCTGATCACGGGCATTAGGTGCCTGATCTTCTCTAACCAGTATCCCTAAAACCCTCTACTGCCACCTTCAACTAAATGTAAAATCTATGTCATGCCTGGTCATTCACAGCGATCTCTTCTAAATTGAAGTTCATTGTAGATGTGCTTGGTTAGTTTAGCAGACACCAGTTTACAAGGTTGGTGCCTTTGCTATAAAGGAGAGTAGGAAAAGGAATACCTGACTTTCTACGTTGGACTGGAGGAACTGAATCACAAGGAATTTCCCCATTACAAAAGTATGCTTTGCAGCTAGATACTATAACATGTTTATACTGAAAAAGATAGAAACTCAGATTCTGAGAAACTAACAGAAGTTCATTTCTTGTTCATGCTGCATAAATTATTCTCTGAGTCTTTGCTTGTTACTATTCCATATGTCTCTCATTCTGGGACTCAGGCTGAAGGAGCAATCTATACATCAGTCATTTCTTTCTTATAGCAGAAACACAGCCAAGAGGTTAAGCTATTGCATACAATCACATTTAATATTTCTGTTTGTTAAACACAATGGCAACTCATATTCTTTTGACCAAAGGAAGTCTAGTAGAAAGTTAAAAACAAAAACAAAACAAAATAAAGCAAAAAGAAAAACCGAATGAGATGACATACTTTTGCCACTGGGCAAGGGTATAAAAAGAGAGAATATTACAATATGTCCTCTTCATCACAAATATTTCCTCTTATACATAGAAAACACATTCCAAAAAAAAATATCCTGGATGTCTTTTCCAACCATGGCATCAACCCATAAGTCCATCATTTTGTGATCATTTCTACTTTATATCTAGATAATGACCATGCTCTGAATCATATATGCATCTTTAAATGGTGGAGTATCCACCAGAAAGAATTCCTGTTTGAAAAAGAAAACAATGAGAGACACACAGCAACCAATCACTGGTTTATAGAAATCTGAAATTCAACTAGATAAAATAGGGAGGAAAAGCAGTATCACACTTAGCCTACATTTGGACAAAGTCATAAGCTTATTTTATGATAAAGTATGGATTATCTCATATCATGTCTGGAATACTGCACTGAAAGTGAAAAACAGAATAGCTTGCGGCCCTGCTCAGCATGGTAAGAGAGTAGTGTAGCACATACAAGTATTTCAGGAAGAGATAAACATTTACAAGTTGAAGTACAGTTTCTACTGAATGTGTATTGTTTTGTTCCATATTGTTTTGGCATATACACACATCCAGAATGTTTTTCAAGCTGCTGGATCCAGGACTCAAACCACACAGTTGGCCATGTAGATTTTAGCTCCCTTAATCACAAGGCCACAAGCTGGCCCATCTTTTACTTATGAGATGCTGGCCAACTCTATATTCTAATATCCACATAAGAAATATTTTTAAAACACGCTTTTCTCGTTGGATTATTTGCAATCATTTTCAGTATACCTGACTTCCCTTGGATCCCCTCCTTAGTTTTTTTCTTAGCTAATGTGCCCAACTTTAAAGGTTTGACAGAGGCTCTGTAATAACAAATAAAAAATATAAAATCATCTTATTCAGAGGTTTGAACAAAGAATGGTCTGGTCCAGTCATGCTTACGGATGTGTCCTTTCCCTTACGTTGTGTCTTAATGACCATACCCATGATTTGGTCTTTAACCTGAGAATGCATCTAAATAAGGCTTTGGGTTTCAAAATGTTTCTCTATTTTATTTGTACTGCTTGAAGAAGATAATCCATCGTATTTACTTGTCAGTTCCGAAACTTTTTTTTTTCTGAATTTATCTTTTGCTTGTAGCATCTTATCCAGTGTAGCTCACTAACTACCCATCGTGATAACATTTAATTTCCAAATGTCATTGGTCAAAGCTACAGTTTTATTAAACAAATTATCTGCCTTTTGAATGATCACATTTGATCATTTCACCCTTGTTTCCTTCTGTATACTGTGTATCGTTATTCTCCTAGCCTCTAATAACTGTTTTTTTTTAACCTGCTTTCCATTGACTCTGAACTCCAATATTAAATATATTTAACTTTTATGTAAGGATTACAGTATTTCTAGGTGCCAATTTTTCTTTCTGTCAGCTTTTGATAGTCTGTAATGTGTAACAAACCCCAAACCTCAGTGGTTGACAATAGCACAGGTTTAAGTTTTCATGTTCTTTTTCTACATTCTGTGGAATAGCTGTGCCTCTGACTTAGTCTGTGGGATGGATTTGTGTCTTCTACATTTGTCCTCTTAAATCTAAAGGGATTGCCAAAACCTAGGATGTAACCTTTCAGATCAGCAGAGGGAAGAAAGACAAGTTAAGCTGACTCACAGCTTGTACTCACAGCTCCTGCTCAGATACAGCAGATAGCAGACCTGCTCAAGTTACATTGGACAGTGTAAATCACATGACCAATGGAATGAAAAATTAGCATCTTTCTTTGTGAGGTCATTAGTAAAGAAGAAAGGAAAAAAATAAGTATTTGAGAACAGTAATACAACTTACCAGAGGGAATATAAAAACAAGTCTCAAAACTAAAACCTTAGGGACTATATTAATTAGCAGTTGAATAATAAAGTCAATAAAAAGAAAAGAAAGGAGAGAGAGGCCAACCAGTAAGAGAGTTGGGATATCAGGAAAACAGAAATTATAAAAATGAATGAGAAGAATGTACAGTTTGGTGTCACTTAACGATGGAGATACAGTCTGAGAAATGTGTCATTAAGTAATTTAGTCTGTATATGTACATCAGAGTGTATTCACACAAATCTCAATAATATAGCCTAGTGTACATGGAGGCGAGATAACAGAGCGTACTGCTCCTATACTACAAACCTCCATGTCATGTTACTGTACTGAGTCCTGTAGGCAATTGGAATACTATGGTAAGTAGTTAGGTATTTAAACATGGAAAAGGCATCATAAAAATTCAGAATAAAGGACCAGCAGATGGCATAATGTTTATGTCACTAGACTCCCGTAGTTGACCATAGTTCAAGTCCCTGACCTGATGGCTTAACACTCATGTCGGGCATATGTGCATGCATGCCCAACATCTCAAGAGGAGAGTAGAGAAAGGATTGTGGTGTGACCACCCCCACAGGGGGTGATTTCTCACTTTCTGTCTCTCTGGCGAGCACTTGTGTCCTATAACAAAAATCTCTTTCTCAAAAAAAAGAATAAAATATATAAAGAAAACCAAAAATGGTGTACCTTCATAGAGCACTCATCTTGATGGGCCTCAGAAGACTGGAAGTTGCTCTAAATGAATCAGTGAATGAGTATTGAATGAATGTGAAGGCCTAGGACATTACTGAATAGTACTGTATACTTTGAGCAAACAGGCTATACTAAACCTATTAAGTATATTTCTTTCATCAATAATAAGTTACCTTTAGCTTATTTTAACTTTTTTTTTTTTTTTTTTTTTAGTTTGCTACTGAGTGCATGGGTCTAGGTCTCAAACTGCACAGTCAGCCATGTAGAATCTAGCTTCTTTAACCACTGTGCCACCTGACTTGCTCACATGTTATAATATTTTAATTTTATAAACTTTTCTGTTTTTTTTTTTAATTTTACCTTTTGAATCTTTAACAGTTTTAAACACAAACACATGATACAGCAATACAAAAATATTTCTTTGCTGGAGCCAACAGGTGGCATGGCCAACCAGGGTTTGAGTCATGAAATGGGCAGCTTGAAACTCACACCAGGGATCTGTGTGTGTGCCCCAAATCCAAGGAGGAGAATGGTGGAAAAGGGATTGTGTCATGACCATACCCCATGGGAGATGATTTCTCAATTTCATTTTCCCTGTCTCTCTGGCAAGTGTGTGTGTCCTATAGCAAAACCTTAAAAAAAAAAAAAAAAAAAAAAAAAAAAGAAAAAGAAAAAAAGAAGCCTTCTTTATATCCTTATTATAAAAGCTTTTTTCCCCATTTTTATTTTCTTTTACTTTTTAAAATCTTGCTAAAAACTAACATACAAATAACCACACTAGCCTAAACCTCTACAGAATTAAGATCATCGTTATCACTGACTTTTACCTCCATATCCTGTCCCACAGGAGGGGCAACAATGAAGAAAACAACAGAAGATTAAAACAAGCACAAGATCTTTACCTGTTTCCTGGCTTTAAGTCTTAAGCAAAGTTCTCTTAACATTTTGATTTTGATTTATTAAAGCTAAAACTGCCTTTCTTGAAATTAAAAAATGTATTTAAAAATACCTATTTAATGACCACAATAAGCTATATAGCCTCATCTAGGTGCTACTTTATAGTAATTCATTCTACTCGGTAAGTTTCATGCCTAAAGTCAAACATGTGGGTCACAATCCAAGGTCTCCCTGTACGTGCAGGGTGCATGCACGTGTGCCACGATCCTGAGGGCTGAGACGAGATGACATCATTTGCTGTTCTGCAAGTGAAAGTATACAAGTCCGAACATTTCATTGCTCCATCCTAGGTACCCCAAATCTAATTAGCCCATGAGAGCGAAATGAATAATATAAATTCTTTTTCCTAGTTTTATTTTAAAATAGACTTTTTAGAGCAGTTTTACCAGCTTCTGGGGTAGGGGCAAGAATTAGCTAGCTATAGCCAGAATGACAACCCTGAATTCCATGGTAAGGTAAGTGAAGCATTCTTTGACTAGTAAATATAGTAGCATTATTGGTATGATAACAAAAGAGATTTAAATAAATTGTATGGAATCGATCATTTATGTTAAAAGTGAATATTTAAGTTAGTTTTATGTGTAGACATAATGATAACTTGGACATCACTGACATACATAGCAAGTGTTGCATTTGTTTTTCTAGATCTTTAAAACTTGACATAGAGCCAACAGGTGGCATGGTGGTTAGGTGTTTCCTTAACTTCCACAGTCTATTGCAGTTCAAGTCCTGGACCTAGCGGCTTGAAAATCATACCAGGTGCTCTTGTGTGCATGCCCAAAATCTCAGGATGAGAGTGGAGGAAAAGGGAGGAGAAGGAATTGAGGCATGGTCATCCCCTGGGGGATGATTTTTCACAGTTCCTATTATGGTCTCTCTCTGTCTCCAATGAACAAACTTACCCTACAGCTAAAACCTTACAAATAATAATAATAATAATAATAATAAATTTTGATAGAATCAAGCATACTAGATATTTAATAATTGAGACTAAATATATAAGAAAGAATTGAAGTTTCCCTTTTTTTTTGGGGGGGGGGAGGTTTTTGCTACAGAGCTCATGCACTCACCAGAAAGACAGAGACAGACAGAGAGAAAGCAAGAAATCACCCCCCAGGGGGGATGGCCAAGACGCGATCCCTTCTCCTCCATTCTCCTCTTGGGATCTTAGGCACGCACGCACACATGCCTGGTATGAGTTTAAGCCTCTGGGTCTGGGACTCGAACTGCAGTTGACTACATGGGAGTTCAGCGACATAGCCATTACACTAACTGCTGGTCCTGGAGTATCATTTTTAACAAAGTAACAGTATGTTGTTGAAAAGAGCAGGAGAGAAAGATATAGGATATAGCAGGTATATGGAAAATAGAAGATATGTCTTTATAATAAGCAGAAGAGAATCAATTTCTCAAAGCTGAAGTCTTCCGCATGTGCAAATAAGATACTTTGACCTTTTTAGTAAAAATGAAGAAAGAATATTTTTGCAGGGGCGGGTAGATATAAACATTCAGTGTTGGGAAGGTAAGTCCCATTTGAATGCTTCAGATTTCTTAGGGAGCTGCGAACGGACTTCATTGCTACAAGCATGAGCCTAATGATATATCAAGCACATTCTAACCTGAAGCATGACCATGAGCTATCATTTCTCATATAAATCAAACCATTTAAAAAAAAAAATCTTGACCTTCCTTAGTTCTCTGCTTTCCTTTTACCTATCTTCATTTTCCTCGAACTTCCCTTTATCTTTTTGACCTCCATTCTTGGGGGTAAAATAGTTTTTGTATTGATACATCTTATTTCTACTCAAATACAATTCTGCTTCTTATCTTTTCAACTACATTATTCTATCAATTACCTTTTTTTTTTTCCTGTTTTTAATAATGTGCTTTAGGACTTTCTTATTCTGTTGGTTCTTGTTTTCAACTTTTAAATATCAAGACTATTCCATTCTGAAAAACAGAAATAAAACAAATTCCTTTGACAGTACATCATCTATAGCTTTAATCGGCTTTTTGTTTTCACCACCAAGGCTCTCTGTGTGATTCAGATGTGCTCACCCCAAACAAAACGCATGCTATAGTTTGGTCTGAGTGCAGTAACATCAGGTGAAACCTTTAAGAGGTGAGGTCTAATGGGATCATTTGGGTCATGGGGGCTTTGTCCTCATAAGTCAGTCAGTACTGTTCTCCAGGTAGTGAATTGGGTGTCCTGGAGCAACTGAGTTGCCACAGGAGCTAGCTGTTAAAAGGCAAGACTGACTGAGACTGACTGTTTAGCCTTTCTATACTTCCCCTCCCCTTCCCTTTTCCTCTCTGAAGTGAAACAGCACATGATATCCCCAGATGTTGACATCACGCTTCTTGAACTTCCCAACTTTAGACTCATGAGCCAAATAAATGTATTTTTTAAAATAAATTTCTCTGTCTTAGGTATTGTTATAGCAACACATAATGGGCTAAGATAGCCATATATATATATATATATATATATATATATATACATACACACACACACACACACACACACACACACACATACACATATATATAGGGTCTCCTTCTTATCCTTCAATCACTTCTCTACCAATTTCTCACCTGACTGTAGTCCCAATATGCTACCAAAATTGCTGTGGGAAAAGATCACTAATGACACCCTAATTGCTAGACACAACAGAAAATCTTTTATTTCTAGGTATTGTTCATTTTCTTCCTCTTGAAATCTCTCTTCCTCTCAACTTCCCCGACCCTGCTCTCTCCTCATTCTTATGTTTCCCCTGTTCTAACGTTCCTGTGTCCTGTGTCACCTTCATCCCTAAGGATTGATCAGTCTACGTGTCTGGTCCTTTCGACCACGGTAGCCTGATGTCCTCCCCTTATCTATCATATCGCTGGTGCCTAGTAATGGAGTGTCATATCATCTGATTTTACAGAACATCGCCTCCAGGGCAAACCCACAACCTCCATGAGAGTGTTTTCAGACAATATTCCATCCAGCCAGAGGGTCAGCATGATGTCTGGCAAGCAATCAATGACTCTGAAGTTGGAGACCCTAGTCAATCTCAGATCATTCATCAACAAACTTTGTAGCAATTTATTCCTATTGGCCACAGACCAAAGTGATTTGTTGCTGTTAGAAAATACATGCCAACACACAGTGGTGCTTCAGAGTCCTCCAGGGGCACTGAGAGGGTTCTTAGAGGGTGAGAAGTTGGTTGTCATGGAAACACTTTAGGCCCTCAGGAACAGAGAGCTATTTCCTCTTTTGAAGAAGGCTTAAGAACTGCTTTCTTAAGCACAGAAGGACAACAAAATAGGCCCGGGCTTCAGTTTTTGGGGGCTTTATGTGAGAGGGAGAGGTACCCATATTCTAGATAGCTTAGAAAGATTTTTATGGAAATGACTTCTCAGGCAAAAATCAAGCTAAAGGAATTTAAAGATAAAAGTACCCCCCAAAAAACTTCCTTTATAGACCTTAAAATCCACCAAATTAATTTTAAAATAGAACATTAATGATAATCACTTCTGACAGGACCCCGTCTGGCGCCACCTCCTCCATCAGAGGAACAATGCAGGAGGCTGAGGCAGCAGCACAGAAAGGGTTCCTTAAGAACCACCTAGGGAGAGGGCCAGCTTTCTCTTCTGGCTCCAGCCTGCCCTTCCCATCTTCTCAGCAGCTGTTTGCCTGTGGAAATTAGTTGCTAAGGCCAACTCAGGTATTCACCACAAATCCTGAACTTCTTGTGGTTCTCGGAAGTCTACCACACCCTGCAGCACTCTCTCACTAACTCCTCTCTGTTTTGGATTATTTTCTCCATTCCTTAAGAACCCAATCAAGTCTTGTTATTTCCTAGAAGACTTCTACAAGTACAACTGTTTTTGCTGATCTCTCAGAACTCATAAAACTCTGATAGTCTCTGAATACCATTTAGCCCTCAAGAGAGAGACAGCTATGTTTCAGTGGGTTTCTTTTAACCTATAACACTTCTCCCCTTGAGTCAGGTTCCCTAAAGGCCATAGCTGGATTATAATGACCCCTGTTTCTACCTACACCTCCATAGCCCAAAGAAGTGCTTAAGAAAGGCATAAAAGCATAAGTTATAAATTAGTAATAATGAATATGATAAGAGTCCAATCACATTCATCTTGGTAGAAATTTCTGTTTTTACTAGTAATTTTCAAGACAATTAACATACCATGGATGCTTAATATTGATTGCTGACTCGTATGTTATAGTCCAGATCTGTATGTACTGTTATCTTCTCCCTCATATGAACATTTTTATCTGTGGCCTGTTTACTTTTCTTTAATAATCTGAAAGTGGCTGGTCAAGAAGCAAGTGTCATAGGGGGAACAGTTAGAGTGGTATAGGTCCTAAAGAATTCAAAAGTCTTCAATATTTAGCAATATATATGTTTCATAAATCCTACTTCATGATGATTCCCTTGGGTATAACACTTCTTATAGCAATGTAGATAGACAGGCTGTTTTGATAAACAAATGCTATAGTGCATGCTCTGTTTTCTGATCTTAGTGGTAATATTGGGTCATTAGAAAAGTCATGGTGCATTTTTACACAGAAAAATGTAGACAAAATACATCATGACTTTTCCAACCCAATACCTCAATCTAACTCTGGACCATTCAGGTCTCGGGAAGTTCACATGCAACACATCTCATTAGGTAACTTCTACTCCCACCTGAATGTAGCTACCGAGTGATCTGCAATGTCACTAAGTTTCTAAATCCCTGAAGTCTTTCTTAACCATAATGAACTATTTCTTCCTTCTTTCTAACATGTTCAGCCAAAATCTGTAACTATTCTACTTTTTACTAAAAGGAAAACTTTAGACAAAATAATTTCAAGAGGCTTTATTTGACCACAGGACAATTCATAAATCAGGCAGTACTCAGAACCAAGAGTGGTTCAGAGTACTCCACTGCAGCAGCAGGCAGCGAGCTTTTGTACACTGAACATGAAAGGAAGGAAAAGGAAATAAACTTGATTCATTGTAGCGGGTAGTTGGTAGTCTGAGATTACTTGGCAGTTTCTGAGTATCTGGCAAAAATCTATAGTATTCTGTTCACATTATACTTTAGTTTGCTTATTGTGGGAGCTTAAAGCACTGGAACTGGGCCATCCCAATTGTCCCACAATTTATTTTTAAAAATATACTGCTAAAGTTGAATGTCCCCCCAAATTCATGTGTATAAATTTGGTTAACCTGGAGCCCAGCATTTGGTATGGTAGTTAAGGCACTGCATGTCCATATGGCCAACTGTAGTTCAAGTCCCAGATCTGGTGTCTTGAAAATCATATCAGGCATGTGTGTATGCATGCCCAAAATCCAGAGAAGAGAAAGGCAGAGAAGGAATCACATATGACCATTCTCCCAGCACATGATTTCTCACTTCCCCTTTCACTATTTCTCTTTGTCTCTCTCTGGCCATTGCATGCACACCATGGCAAAAATATACAAAAAAAAAAAAATTGGTAAGCCATTGTAATGGTGTTGAAAAAGGTGAAGACTTAATTCGATTGGATATTAAAAGGTGGGGCCTCTGGGTAGTGATTAGCCATGAATAGAGCCTCCATTACTGAGTCCTGTGGGTTTAAAAGGAGAAAGAGTGAAAAAGACAGGCCCTGCTCTGCCAAGCTCCTGCCCACCTCCATGTTATCCACCACCTAGAATAGCCTCACCAGGGACCAGCAGAGAACATAATGGTTACGTTGTTGGACTCCCAAATGGACAACCATGATTTGAGTCCTGGACCCAGCAAATGGACCAATGGTTACGTCACTGGACTCCCATATAGTCAATCGTGGTTTGTCCTGGAACCAGCAGCTTAAACGTCACGCAGGTGTGTGTGTGCATGTCCAAAATCCCAAGAAGAAAATGGAGGAGAAGGAACTGCAGAGAGGCCATCCCCCCAGTGGTGTGTGTGTGGGGGGGGAGGAAGGTGATTTCTCGCTTTCTATTTCTCTGTCTCCGTCTCTGGTGAGTGCACATGCCCTATAGCAAAAATCTCTTTCTAAAAAGAAAGAAAGAAAACCCTTACCAAGTACAAGCCCTGGGCTTTGGACCTCCAAATGCCAAGTTCAATAAAGCTTTATTTTTATATACTATCCAGACTCAGGTAATTCTGATATTAACAACAGAATGAACTAGAACATATTTTAAACAAAATTCAAGGTTTTGTTTCTTTTTTCAAAAAAGGGCATTTTAATAGTAACCTTGATAGAAACTTGCTGAATTATTCCCAAGTCAAAGAGTAAAAGGAATATTCTGAGTGTTATGGATAAGAAAAATGTCAAGGCTTTTATCACGGAAGTTTACATAAAACAGTCAGGGAACAGGACTATGTGTAATCAACACAGGACCGTTTTCATTGTTATGAAAATTATGCTATGGCTATATGCGATAGGGCTATTTGGGTAAAGATTCAAACTGAAAAAATCTGGCTTTATATATTTGTCTATTAGATGGACCTTATTACTGCTGACATTAGTTTTTTTAGGAACAGCAAAAAGTAGCCAATTTTCACAGCTAATAAGGGTGATTCAAAAAAGACCTGCAGTATTATAAGCACCCAATGACTGATAGCATCTATTTTCCCCTAAATATCAGGATAAAAAAATCCAAAATGTTACTCTATTATTTAAAATCTCTTGAATTAACCAGAGATAATGGGGGAAATGGTCATTTCTATTGATCAATGGATCAAAACAAATAGTTTAGTATTCAGTGAGCAGTACTGATGAGGAGGGAACTTACTGTACTGAAGAAGAGAAAGACATCAGATTTTCTGAGTAGATCAAGTCTAGCCAATTCAGAAAAACAGCGTTCCCATCAATGTGACCTTTGTGTAGAAATGAGGAAAATAGGGAAAGGAGCTGATGAAACTGTAACATATATTACCTTTTCTTTTTTTAATGCAGAAGGAAGGAGAACTAAGAGCCTAGGTCTCATGTAACAAAGAAAAGTTAGGCTAAACGGCACGATTATGGCTTCTTAGTGAAGTGGTAGCAAACCATTTCTCACATCTTATGAGAATAGTATTATTATGAGAAAAATTACAAATAAGTTAAATGCTTGTTACTTGTGTGAAAAATAAGCCTTAGTACTACATTTTAAAAAGAGAGAGAGAGAGACCATCTAGGAGAAAATGGTTCTGAGACTTTCCTATTTGTCCTGACATACATAGAAAATAATTTCTGTATGTGCTATCATTTGATAGTGTCCCATACAAAATTCAAGCATCAGAAACTTCATCCTAAATGCAGTGTCAGAAATTGGGGCCTTTGGGGAAAAGTTTATGTCATGAGACATCTGTCTTTATAAGTAGATGAAAGTCACTATAAAACAAGTGCTTGGGAGAATGGGTTCACTCTCTTCTCTTCTGCCATGTGAGGGACATGGCGTTCATCATCTTGCCCTTCTACCATGGGAGGACACAGCAAGAAGACCCTCATCAGATGCTAGTCTCTTGATTTTGGACTGGCCAGTCTCCAGAGCCATGTGAAATCAATCTTTGTTCTTTGTAAGTTTCCCAGTCTTATGCATTCTGTTAACAGCAGTGCAAACAGGATATGAAGCACAGCACACTGGGATAAATGGATACTGCTGGATGGTTGGCCCGAGCTCAGTGGCTCCTCGGGCCTACCATAACTTCTTTGGGAGCTGAGATCAGTATCTCCCAAGGAATTCATAATGCCTTCCTTGAAAACCAGTACAATTCTGTACATTTTCAGATAATAATTGACATGGGTAAGGAAAGAACCTTTGGTCTGAATAAAGGTGTTAAGATGGGATTGTGTACGTGAACGTTTCTGGACCACACCTGTGAAGCCTCCTGATTAAACTGCAAAGAGTTTGACTAAATGAAATAGTTACATATCCACACTGCATAACTAGTTTAAACAATTGGTATTATCTCTGGAATGCGATGTTTACTTTAAGAACAGAAATTACCTTTTCGTGTAGTTTTGACAAGATATTGATATGGATTGATTTCCAGACCTTACCCATCAACCAAAAGGATTTAGGTGGTCTAAAGTCACAATTGAAAAGGATAACAAAAAGCTAAAATAGAGCAGGTTAATTAAAAAATGTACTTTCCTTACATTCCAATTTTTAAAATATCATTCTATTGCTCCTTTTTGAAAATCAAGATTCTATTACCATTTTTGCATTGTTCAATCTTAGATTAAAAGTTAATGATTACACTTGATAAATTCCTGAACAATTTAATAGAGTACAGGTAAAGAGCACCTTAACTTAAGTATAAAAGATGTTAGCACAGGTCACCTGATGTAACCTATTGCTAAATTTGGTCTTACACAGGAACTACAAGCTCTTTTTTTTCTCGCAATAAATGTTTGATGATACATATCTAGACTAAACCCTCTAGCAGACAGTATCTCAGAATGCTTATCATAGGAAGTTTCCTCTTTCTTTCTTGGTTTTTGTTTGTTTGCTTGTGTTTGTTGTTGTTGTTTTAAAGGGAGCAATTTTTGCTACAGGGCATGTATTCACCAGAGAGACAGAGAAAAAGCAAGAAATCACCCCCGAGGGAGGATGACCACCTAGCTAGCTATCTCTTCTCCTCTATTTTTCTTTTGGGACTTTGGTCACACATGCACATGTCCCCGGAGTGAACCTCTGGGTCCAGGACTCAAATCACGGTTGCCCATGTGGGAGTCCAGGGACATAACCATTTTGCTATCTGCTGGTTCTGTCCTCTTTCTTTCTAAGCCTGAATTCAAAAAAAAAAAAAAAAAAAAAAAAGGCAGACAGTTGTTAAGTAATTAAATCACCAAAAGACCTTTACTTATAATCAAGGTCATCGTTCTGTAATTCAGACAGTGGTTCTAGGACATCTCTAGGTTCATAGTATAATAATACACTGTATAAATACAACAAAAATTGAAATGCTTAAAGTTAGTTCCATTCTTGAACTGCTACCCAGTGATTATTCTTCTGCAATATTTGAGTTTCTCTTTTTTTTCTCTAATTTTACCTTTTATCTCTTCAAATTCATTATTTCCTCTTTTCCTTTGACTGATCTAGGTTAGGACATGCTATCCCCAAATATTGGCATTTGAGAAAAACAGGAGAAGCAGGAAGGTCACTCCATTTCCCTCCCTTTTTCCCTGAAGTAGGTCATAAAACCTAGAGAGACTGTTCAACCCTTCTCCCTGAAGCAGGTCATAAAACCCTTACTGAGAAGTGCCCTCTCTAGACCCAGAGTATGGGAATGTCCATAATTCTGAATACACACGAATACACAGAAGAATCTGAAATAACAAGTATTTATTACCGGTAGAGAATACATTTTTATCCAATCATCTCTCCCCATAACTATCCCCTACTCCATCACATCTAATATAAAAAAAATATAAATTAACCTGCTTCTTTGCTTCAGTTTGAGAGTTTTTTTGCTATAGGACACGTGAGCTTGCCAGAGACAGAGAGACACGGGCAGACAGAAAGCAAGAAATCACCCCCCCTTCCAGGGGGGGATGGCCATGCCCGTTTTCCTCCATTCTCCTCTCAGGATTTTGAGCATTCACACACACACATGCCCAGTGTATTTCCAGCTGCCAGGTCAAGGACTCAAACTGTGGTTGACCATGTGAAAGTACAGAGCCTTAACCACTAAGCCACCTGATGGCCACTGTTCTTCATTTTTTCATGACGGCTTCAGTGTCACATAAAACTTACATTAAATAGTTTTGTATGCCTGTGTTTTCTTAATTTGTTTTCTGTTATAGAGGCGTCAGCCATGAATTTAGCAATGGGAGAAGAAAAGAATTCTTTCCTTCATATATGAGTAAACACGTTAGTACTCACTTTTAAGAATGAAATCCCTTTGGTATTCTATAATTTATTTTCCTCTAGGAGTGGAAGTGGAAGAAATTATTGACTTTGGGAAAGACTGATTGAAAAATTATGCATTTTCTACATAAGCAGTATGAGATACATTCTTTGTGATTTTTTTCTTCTTACATATATCTCCAGCCTTATAATGTTTTCTTCTTCATTAATATCAATTTAGTTTTGGGAGCTACACCAAAACTACTCAGAAAATAAATAGACTCAGCCGTATTTTGTGTTCATTTCAACAAGAGCTTACAAAACCAAACCAAACAATGAATGTGGATGGTCTGGATTTACTATGTGGACTGAAAATGGCATACTGAATGATGGAGTATCTATTAAAAGAACCTTTCCAATAAGAGAAACAGAGCATTTATTTTGTTTTGTGTTTGGAGTCAGTCCGAAGATGTCTGTCTAGTGGTATCGGAACGATCTTGGCTACAAAGGCAACGCAACTTTGCATAAAGTCCCAGTGCTGCTGATAGAACCAGATATGCTGACAGGCCCTCGTAACAGCCAATCACAGAGGGATCAGACAATGACTCTCTCTGGTGGGGAAGGAAAGGGAAGAAAAGCAATGTAAGGCACAGAGGAGAAGAGACGACACAGTAGTGCTGAATGCAATGAACTGGTTACATATTCTGATGCTCTTAAAGCTCATTATCTGTTTCTCCTGTAAGACACTATCAATACCATTAATAAGAATCATACTAAGTTTTACGGTATTTTCCAAATAGATTACTTATGTGCATATTTGGGGAAATATATATATATATATAGCTCAGACAAGAAAAACTAAACACTTATGGTTTTAATTTTAGAGTTTACTTGTATTGCTTCTCAAATATTTCTGGGAAAAAAATGAAATGTTTGTATGTTTAAGGATAACAATTGTGGCTAATAACACACAAAACTCATTCTATTCAGTAGATGTATAATCTTAGGGATTTTTTTCACCATATTATAAAATCTAGTAGTGCCTTTATAAAGTCATAGGCTGATTCACTTCTTCGCTTCATAAGAATCATAATTAATAACTTTAAAAATTTTAAATAATGCCATTCAGTTGACTTTCTACATAAAAATGGTTTTAAAATGACCTCTTCTACTACTCCCTCATCTTGCCTACTTAACAAAAGCAGTATCTTAGTGTTCTAATACCAGATCTTTAGATATTTTAAAGGTAGTTTTATTTATGAACCAATTTTGTTGAATACAACATAAAACTTACTCACGTTTTTGTCTATTGGAGCAGAGAAGTATGAAGTGTCATGGAGTTTCTGAGTTTTGACAGTGATGCTATTGTCCCTAATATGTCAATTAAATATTTCCCTAAATGAGCAACATATTTTTTTGCAGGTCTATGCCCATTTAAAAAACACAACTGTGAAAGTGTGAAGTGAGAAAAGTAAGAAGCCTAATGAATTTGATTCCCAAAACTACATATATTTAAGCTCACCAATTCTTTTCAGCTTTGACACACTAGGACAAAATGACTGGTTATAGGAAGTCTGCATTTGTTTTGGCTCTGCCTCAATAGTTGGTTGGGGTCTTGGGACCAGCAGTTAGTGTAATGGCTATGTTGGTGGACTCCCACGTAGTCGACCGCAGTTCGCGTCCCAGACCTGGTGGCTTAAAACTCACGCCAGGCGCGTGTGCGTGTGTGCCCTAGATCCCAGAGGAGAATGGAGGAGAAGGGATTGTGGCGTGATCATCCCCCTTGGGGGGTGATTTCTCGCTTTCTGTCTCTCTGTCTCTCTCTGTTTGACAAGTGCATGCGCCCTATAGCAAAAACCTCTCAAAAAAAAAAAAAAGTTGGGGTCTTATTGATACTCTGGGACCTTTATTATTTATACTTCCACATGTGTGCCCCTAATACAATTTATTCATGTAAAATTTCATAGATTAATCATTTAGTAGTATTAAAAATACTATAATAGCACCTGGGTGGGCATAAAATGCAACACAAATTTGAATGCTTTGTCGAAGCAAAGTATCATGTATACCCATGTATAAATGCATCAATTAGTAACAGAGAAGTTTTTATATTTTATCTTAATGTTAAATATCTATGTCACAAATGCATAATTCTCTGAGTCTTGCATCATAGAAAAAAAGACTTTTGAAAATTCAAAAGGAAAGTATCAAAAAGGGGGATTCTTTTATACTCTTTTCCTTTGCTGTCATGCTACTTTGTACCATCCAGCCTCATCCATGACTTTGCAAGTCTTTGAAGCTGTACCGCAGTACAAACCCGCATCACTCTCCTGCAAGGTACCATTCTCTTGGATGTCAAACCCTGACATAGCAACTTATTAATTTTTTAAAATTACAACCTGTAGTAGTCTCAGGAGATTTAACCATTTATGAAGCCAGGGTCCTAGACTTACTTAAGAACTTCTCAGGGTTCTTATTGCACCAAAACACTTTTGGTATCCAACAATGTCTATACCGCTCACATGAAAATCAATCCTGGGTCAGAAAATATGGGATCTCCATAGGTTCACTTTATTAACTGATTAGCATTTATTTTACAAAGAACAATGACCTAATGGGTTTAGCTACAGCTCAGGTAAAGATTTATATGGAAGAAAATCATGACAAAATTTTAATAAAATTGAGGAGTCTCCAAGTGCAGGGTGCAGAGTTTAAGAATATGAAAACATTGACAAATGAGGTAAGGAAAGATCAAGAAGTGTGCATTGAGGAGACTAAAGGAAAGGCATCACGTTAGTGAAAAAGTAAAACGTGAGTTAGCTTAGTAAATGCAGAAAGAAATGTTTGTGCTAAGAGGAATATTATGTAGATGTACATAGTAGGAAACCAACAGGATAGACCATTTTATATTCTCTTGAATACTGAAATGAGGGTATCAGTGAGCCTCAGCTTGTCAATCTCCTCTTTCTCTGTGCCCTGTCTATTAATTAAGCATGAAAAACACAATGGTACCTGAGATGGGTTGATTTTATCACCATATCCAGTTATTCATGCCACACTGTGTCCACGTCTTTCACAGCACACGTACATACACATGCTTGGCTTGTTATATGCCATGATTGCTTTGGTCCCTGCTCAGATGCACTTTCAATGAAAGCAGAGGTTTATAAAAGACTATGCATTTGCTGCTGGCAGGTGGTGTGGTGGTTAAGGCGCTGGACTCCCACATGGTCAATCGCAGTTCAAGTCCCGGACCTGTTGGCTTCTTTTCTCACTTTCTCTTTCTCTCTCTATCTGCCTCTCTTTGGTGAATGCACGTGTACCATAGCAAACAAAATAATAATAATAATAAATAAAATTAAATAAATAATCATTTTTTAAAAAAGACTATGCATCTACTTTTTCTCACGGAGCTCTTCTACAACTATGCTAAAATGCCCAGGCTATTCTACCAGAAGAGACTATGCAGAACAAAGTTATCCCACTCAGGATCATCCTAGACAAGTCAAAGTCCAGCAGATCCCCCCAGCTGACCACGAAAGCATAGAAAAAACAAATAAGCTCAGTTGAGCTTGGTCTAGGTCATCAGAACAGCCAGCCAATGCGAAGAACCATAAAAATTAAATAAATAGTTCCTGCTTTAAGTCACTAATTTTGGGGGGAATTTGGTATGACAAAATACATACCTAATATAGTGAACAAAGTAAAATTTAAGGCAACATAACTTTAGAAATGGGTATCTTGAAGTGGAAAATGTATGCGGAATCACAGGCAATGAAAAATGTCTCCTCATGTTGGATGCAACCTGGGGAAAGATCTTTGTTAAGGAAGTCTGGGGTAAAGGCCTGTGGATGAACCAATGGGAACATGCATGATGCATGACTATGGAAGTAAGCATCCAGTGTGATCTTCATGCTGCATCCTGATGTCTGTAAGTGAGCACCCACCAAATAAGAAGCCTAAACAAACAAGTAGAAATGTGACTTCACTATGGATACTACCTGGCTTCTGACATCAGCTAACCCAATGGCACATGGAGCTTATAAATAATGACAAAGATAGAGCATAAGCGTGGGACCAACTGCATGGGCTCCTACTCACCAAGGCTGACTTAGCTACTGCAGTTGCCCCATGTCCAACCTACCTCAACACATCCTGAAACAGAACTCCTAATAAATATCTAGGGTAACCAACAATCCAAGTTTTCCCAGGACTGTGGAGTTCTCCGGGACACACAACAGTCAATATTAAACCCAGTTTATTCCCAGGTAAACTAGCCTTTTAGGAGACCAGACGATTGGCCACAAATGGACTACATTATATCCCTTCAATCTGGAAAAGGGAGTGATTTATTCTAACTAGAACTGACAAAAAATTTATGTATAGATTTACCCATCGTACTCACACCTGTCTCCATAACATTGCAGAATATTTAGTTCCTGGTATACCATGATAGACAACATCATTTCAAACTATTTCTGAACCCCTTCCATTTCAAATGAGCATAGACAAGTGAAAGAACAAAGAATACTTTTTGTCAGAAGATCTATGAGATAAAAGAGGCCGATAATTTATATATTACAATGTGTTAGTGTTCCTTTTGTTTTTATTTTTAATAATAATTGTAAATATTTATGAGCTACGATGTGATGCTTCAATACATGGACATATTTTGCAATAGAGAAATTCAGATAATTAGCATATTTGTCACATCAAATGTGATCATGTCTTTGTGATAAGAACATTCAAAATCCTCTCTTCTAGCAATTTTGAAATATATGACGTATTATTTTTAACTGTCATTCCCTGTACTATGCAATGGAACATCAGAGCTGAGTCTTTGTATCTAACTATAACTTTGCACCAACATCTTCTCTTCCACCATCCCTCTAAAATCATAAATCCTTATTTTTTTCTATAGCCCAGGACCCTAACTATAGCCTTAGTTATCTAGCCACTTTTTTGGGGGGGGGAGGTAGGCCTTCTGTCTATATACGTTTTCTATTAATTTGATTCATTAGACCAGCCAGAGAGTGTAAAAGGGTAGAAAGAATTATCTTTTCTCCCCTACAAAAAAAAAAAAAAAAAAAATAAAATATGTAACTTTGGGGGGGATAAGAACAAATTGTAAATATTTATGAGCTACGATGTGATGCTTCAATACATGGACATATTTTGCAATAGAGAAATTCAGATAATTAGCATATTTGTCACATCAAATGTGATCATGTCTTTGTGATAAGAACATTCAAAATCCTCTCTTCTAGCAATTTTGAAATATATGACGTATTATTTTTAACTGTCATTCCCTGTACTATGCAATGGAACATCAGAGCTGAGTCTTTGTATCTAACTATAACTTTGCACCAACATCTTCTCTTCCACCATCCCTCTAAAATCATAAATCCTTATTTTTTTCTATAGCCCAGGACCCTAACTATAGCCTTAGTTATCTAGCCACTTTTTTGGGGGGGGGAGGTAGGCCTTCTGTCTATATACGTTTTCTATTAATTTGATTCATTAGACCAGCCAGAGAGTGTAAAAGGGTAGAAAGAATTATCTTTTCTCCCCTACAAAAAAAAAAAAAAAAAACTAAAATATGTAACTTTGGGGAGGATAAGTAAAGACTGCTCAGATGAGAACAAACAAAGGCTCCTTACTCAAAGCTTACTATAAAACAAGATAGTGAGCCACCATTGCATCACCTGCATTTGGCAGAAACTCAAAGATAGGCAGTGAGTAGGAAAGCTTCATAGGGAAAAAGAGGAAGGCTCTGATTGGAGGTTGTTGGCATGGGGTAGCTGGAGCTGGACTAACTAGAAGCAGTATATCGTATGTGACTGGTCAGGGTACTTATCTGGCTTTCTCTGATTGGTCCTAAATGGAAGCAGATGCAAAATTAGGGAAGTTACCATTTATCGATTATTTATCTATTCAGTTTATCATTTTCTTTCTGACACAGAACATCTCTCAAGATAGCAAAGGGCTTATTTGTATACTGACCTATACTATGAAATTGAGTTTTATAATACATTTGCATACTCAATAAGTATATTTCTATAGTGGAATTAAAGCATACTTCTTAAATATATGTATACTGACTTCTATGCCAAATAGATAAATTTGTATTGACTTTATGGGGATGTTTTTGTTGTTTCAGAAGGAACTGAAATCCCGCTGCACTGAATTAGAGATTTTCTTAAGGACATTTATGAAAACCAAGAAGGAAATATATATAGACTGCTCTAACAAACAGAAACGGGATAGCCTACTATCAGTGCTTCTTATTCATTGATTATAGCCCTGAGAAAGGAGCAATCTTACTGTGAAATTGCTTTTTTACTGGAAATAATTAAATCTGATATATAAAATAATTTATTAACTCTACAAGGTCTTCAAAAGCAATTTTTGTTAGATGAATAAATTACTGTTATCTTTAGGAAGGGGTCACAACAAATCAGAAAGTATAAAAATAATTTCACAATAAGGAAGCAGTTGTGCCATCTGGCACTTGCTTTACACCAGGTAACAGAGTTCCATGTTCCCTTCAAAACCTTGAGAAACAGCGACTTCTGAATTACAAATATAAAACTTTGTAGCACCAGCAATTGCTTGATTTAAGGTGGATTCTACTTCAAATGCAACCAGATATTTAAATTGTAAATTGTCTTTTTCAAAGCACTTACTCATTCACTGTTTCCAACAAATATGATCTATTGAATCCACAATGGAAGTCTAGACTCAGGATGAGTGTTCTAATACAACCATTAGACATATTTGGCCCACACAGTGTTTTAAAAACTTGAATCAAAATTTTAAAATCAGGATATTTATGTACAAGTAAAGATTCCAATCCTCCTCAGAACATATAGGGCCTTGTTTACACAGGTCAGACCACCATCTGGAACAGAGGGAAAGAAAGATCTAAGATCTTCACCTCAGATTGGAACAGTCTTCCATTCTTCCATAAGATTCTGCCTCTCCCATTGTTCTTTATCAGAGCCCTGCCACTGCCTTGATCCTCAAAAAATATTCCTTTATACCCGAGTCTCTATAAAGAGACTGAAAAAGTAAAAGTTGGAACAATAAAGTTGAAGAAAAAGAGACTATCTTTTCCCTTTAAAGTTGTATTTATTTTTATTATAAGACAATATACAAAGCGTGGGTAACAAAAAACACAAAATCCAGCCCTTTTTATTCCACTCCATTCCAGGTCTCGGCAGGAGCTGCCTTTGCTCCTTTTTTTCTTTTCTCTTGGAGACCTTCAGTCCCTGAACTCTGGCAGTGCCATCCTGTCCCATGTGCACTTCCAGCTGTAGAAGTGAGAGTAGCTTCAGCAGTTGCTATACTCTATCATCTACTTGTTTTTACATCTCCTTTTATCACATTTACAAGTTTCCCATGTTCTACTCCTCTGTGGAACTACCTGCCTTGGGTTCCTCTCTTCCTAACTTTGCACTGCCTGATGTAACTACCCTTATCACCATCACCATCGTCATCACCATCGTCATCACCATCATTATCACAACCATCAGAATGAGTCAGCAAATAGAAAGTGGCAAATGTAGAAAGGAGTACCTCAGAGAGTAAGAGGTGACGAACAAGACACAGGTAAGAGAGAAAGCCTGCAATTGGAAGAGGGAAATCTCTTCAAGTGAGAAGGGGAAAAGGTAGAAAACATGCATGTTGAAGCAGATAAATGGTCTGTCTGGTTTATTTTGCATTTTATATTCGGTATTTTGACACAGTTCATTCATCCTGATATGTATTAGGCAAGTGAGATGAGAATATTCGTGAAGCTGGCTCCCAACCTAAACAAGGTAGTGTCTCCTGAGAAAGGTGGCTAATCTGTGTATTAACAAACAAACCTTAGAGGGTGTCTCAGAGCTCCCTAGGTTCCAGAGTGCACAGCAGAATATACAGGCAACACAATATACAGCAGAAATGCCAGGAGTTGCATGGAAGTTCTAGGAAGATGGGATCAGAAGGCTGAAAAATTTCTCCAAACACAACGTGTTATGACAGCAACAGAAGAATTTCTCTCAGCCCCAGTGCAACACTGCAGAAGATTAGCTGAATTTAATACAAGAGATGAGAAACAAATAATTTAATAGTAATCCGTATGGCCTCACCCCTGAGAAATCAAGACAATGCATGATCTAATAGAACCAGTGTGGACAGGTAATATGGAGGGCTAGACGCCCATTTCCATGTAAGATGCATGGAATCCTGATGCAGTCCCTGGAATATGATAGGAAATACTGTGAATTACTTTTAATCTCAGTTTTAACATTCTGATGGAATAAGGCAAAAACAGAGAATAAGTGCTGTTTTTAGAAAAAGTCATTTCTATTTATAGTAAAATGAGATTTCTGCTTGTGACAAGCAAATAACAATAGTTAAAGGTACTTACAAAATTAGTTAGTTCCAAACTAATATTGGAAGAATAACTGGTGTAGAGATAGATAATTATATTAAGTACCTCTTTTTTTTTTTTTTTTTTTTTTTTTGGAGGTATAGGGTGCATGCGATCGCCAGGAAGACAGAGACAGAGACAGAAAGCGAGAAATCACCCCCCTAGCGGGATGGCCATGCCGCAATCCTTTCTCCTCCATTCTCCTCTTAGGATCTTGGGCGCACACAGACATGTGTCCGGCGTGAGTTTAAGCACCAGGTCCGAGACTTGAAACGTGGAGTCCAGTGACATAGCCATTACGTAACTGCTGGTCCTCTTTTCTGAATGATCAAAAAAGAGGACATGAAGGCAGGGAAAAAAAAAATGGTGTCCAGAACCAGGCATGGTGGCTCACACCTGTGATCCAAGCTACTCAGAAGGCTGAGGGAGGAGTATTATGAGTTCAAGGCTAGCCAGTACTACATACCACCTGCTATCCCTAAACATTCTTTTTTCTTTTCTTTTTCTTTTTTTTTTTTATTTATTTAGAGAGAGAGAGATTTTTTCTATAGGGCACATCTGCTCACCAAAGAAATAGAGAAAGACAAGAGAGAAAGGAAGAAATCATCCTCCCATTGGGGGTGGGGGGGGGATGGCCATACCATAATCACTTCTCCATTCTCCTTCTGGGATTTTGGCCACATGCACACACACACTCCCAGTGTGAATTTCAAGCCTCCATTTCTGGGACTCAAACCATGGTCAGCCATGTAGGAGTCCAATACCTTAACATTATTCCACCTGCTGGCCCCTTTCTAAACATTTTTAAAATACCCTACTTTCTTTCCTTCTTTCTTTCTTTCTTTTTTTTTTTTTTTCTTTCTGCCATAGGGTGAATGTGCTTGCTGGAGAGAGAGAGAGACAGAGGGAAAGTGAAAAATCACTCACTGGGGGAGGGCGGGGGATGAACACACAGCAATCCTTTCTCCTCCTTGGGTTTTGGTAACAAATGCACACATGCCCAGCCTGAGTTTCAAGTCACCAGTTTTGGGACTCGACCCACAATCGGCCATGTAGGAGTCTAGCACCTTAACCACTATGCGACTTGTTGGCCCAAAGTGTCCATATTTCCAAATGCCAAAGAATGTATTAAAAATTTTATTGAAACACTGTGATCACCTAGAATACAAACTTAAAATTGTACAAATGAACTACTTTAAATTTTAGACATTTTATTTTTTGTTTCCTTACATAGAGAAGATGTTATCTGTGAAAACAGGACTAATTATGAAGTTACTTAAAATGGAGGCTGGCACGTGGTGTGGTGGTTAAGTTGCTGGACACCCACAAGGTTGACTGTGGCTCAAGTCCCAGATCTGGCATCTTGCTTTCTTACTTTCCTTCTCTCTCTCTCTGTCTCTCTTTGGTCAAGTTAAATATTAATATTAACAAATAAAATTAAATAATTATTTCTTAACTTATTTATTATTATTTATACATTTAATCACTATCCATTATTTAGGCTGTAAAGAGACCTTACCCAGTGTGATATACACTTCAGTCCAGTCCAGTTGAGAATACTATACACATCATCAACAGATAGTATACCATGTCATATGCCATATCTGTGTCCCACAAATGTCTTACCTCTCTATTTTTTCCCCAAAATTTCTTTTCCTAAGGTCTTCCCCTCCAGCACTCTCATTCCACTTTGTCTCTAGTGTCCATAACAATTTTTAAATCTTGTATGTCCTCCGGTCCTTCAGGCTCAACCATTGAGTGAGGACCGTCAGTATATGTTAAGTGGAGACATACAATGTTTCTCATTCACAGCCTGACTTGCTTCACTCAGCAACAAATCTTCCATATTCATCCACTCTCTATCGAATTCCAGGACCTTGTTTTTTTGTGGCTGAACAGTATTCCATGGAGTATATGTGCCACACTTTTTCAATCCATTCATCTGTTTGTGGACATTTGGGTTGGTTCCATGTCTTAGCAATCGTGAATAATGCTGCAATAAATATAGTTGTGCAAGTGCTTTTCCAACTGAGTGTTCTCTTGTCAGAATTGCTGGATCATATGATAGTTCTATTCGAAGGTCTTTGAGGAACCTCCATATTGCTCTCCACATAGGCTGGACCAGGTTTCATTCCTACCAACAATGCAGTAGTGTTCCCCTTTCACCACATCCCCTGCAGCACTTATCATTTTTAGTTTTTTTAATCTTTGCCATTTTTGACTGGGGTTAGGTGGTATCTCATTGCAGTTTTGATCTGCATCTCCCTTATGACGAGGGATGTTGAGCATTTTTTTCATATGCTTTTTGGCTGTTCATATGTCTTCTTTCAAGAGTTGTTTAGTCAGCTCATTTTTCCCTCTTTTAATTGAGTTAATCATTTTCTTCCAGGTAAGCCATTTGAGTTCCCAGTGTATTCTAGTTATCAGTCCCTTATCTGAGGCCCAGTTAACAAAAATTCTCTCCCATTCCAAGGGTTGTCAGTTCACACTAATTATGGTGTTCTTTGCTGTGCAGAAACTTCTTAATCTGATGTAATCCCACCTGTCTATTTTGGGGATTATTGCCTGTTATTTGGGGGTCTTGCTTAAGAAGTCTTTGCCTACCCCAATGTGTCCCAGAGTTTCTCCACTGTCTTCCACAAGTAGTTTTATAGTTTGAGGTCTTTGGTTCAGATCTTTTATCCACTTTGAGTTGATTTTTGTTAATGGTGACAAACAGGGCTTCGGATTCATCTTTCTGCAGGTGGACATCCAGTTTTTACAGCACCATTTGCTAATTCTTCTTAAAAAAAAAAAAAAAAGAAGAAGAAGAGGGGCCAGCAAGTGGCATAGTGGTTAAAGTGCTGGACTCCTACATAGCTAACTGTGCAGTTCAAATCCTAGACCCAGAGGCTTGAAACTGATACCAGGTGCATGTGCACATGTGACCCAAATCCTGAGAGGTAAATGGAGAAGGGATTGCAGCATCATCTAACCTGTGGGGTGATTTCTCACTTTCTTTCTCTGTCTCTCCAGTAAGTATGTGTGCCCTATAGCAAAAACCTTCCTTAAAAAGAGAAAGAGAAGAAAGAAATTGCTTATAATGAAATTTTCAAGGCTTGCCCTATATAGCACAGCAGTTGAACACTGCATAAGGAAGCCAGATCCCATGTGACCAGAGTTCAAGTCCTGGTCTCAGCAACTTGAAAAATATGCTAGGCATACACCTGTGCCGATGCCTCTGACCAAATAGTGAATTAGAGAAAAAAGGACTGAGGTGTTAACAGGTTGCACCAGGGAGTGCTTTCTGTCTGTCTGTCTGTCTGTCTGTCTCTCTCTCTCTCTCTCCGTCTCTGTGTCTCTCTTATGCTTACATATATACCATCTGGCATTTAAAAAGGAAAGATTTCAAATATTTATATTAGTTTAAGTGTAAAAATAGAGATATATAATTATATGTGGAAAAAACCATAATGGGTAAAAATAATGAAGAGTTGGAGTTCACATTGTGCCCATTTTATACCCTGATCCCTGCAATAGCTATACATCGTTCTCTGAAACTCCTTACCTTAAAATTATCTGCCTCCTAGTTTTCTCCATATTTTCAATTGAAGGTTGCCTTACTCTGTTTCTCCTGCTATACCCAAATACCATTTTCTTTCTTTACAAAGGAAAGTAATTTATTTCTTACAGTTCTGTAGGCTGGAAAGTCCAAGATCAAAAGACCCACAACTGACAATGGCTTTCTTGCTGCGTCATCCATGGCAGGTGGTAGGAGGGCAAAGGAACACACCCAAGAAAGGGAGCAAGATTAAAAGAGATCCAACCTCTACTTTTTTTTTTTTAATTTGCTATAGGGCACATATGCATTGCTGAAGAGAGACAGAGGGAGGGAGAGAGAGAGAGAAAGTGAGAAAGTAAACCCCAGGGAAGATGATCATGCCATAATTCCTTCTCCAATCTGCTCTCGGCATTTGGAGCACACATGCACATGCAGTTGGCATGCTTTTCAAGGCACATTCTGAGACTTGAACTGCACAGTCAGCACAGGTGGGATCCAGTTACTTTAAAAAGTACACTACCAACTAGCCCCGAGCCTCACTCTTATATAAAAACCAATCTCACAATGAGGAACCTACTCCATAATAGTGATACTCATCCATTCATTACGGCAGATTTTTGGAAGGTCCCACATTAAACTATTATTGCATGAAGTTTGAGTTTCCAACACATAATCTTTTTTGGGGGGAGTGGTTTTTGCTACAGTGTGCGTGCGCTCGCCAGACAGAGACATAGAGACAGAAAGCAAGAAATCACCCCCCAGGGGGGATGGCCACACCTCAATCCCTTCTCCTCAGTTCTCCTCTTGGGATCTTGGGCACACACGCACACGCGCCTGGCATTAATTTTAAGCCACCGGGTCCAGGATGCGAACTGAGGTCAACTACATGGGAGTCCAGTGACATAGCCATTATGCTAACTGCTGGTCCCACCCCAACTGAGGGGCACATTCAAACTACAGCAAGTTGTAAATTTTAAAAGAAAGTAATTTAAATGTTTTTGGTCATATTTATAGAGTCTGAAGTGGCATAAAAATTTTTTTTATACACAGAAAAATCCTTACTTGGCATGTAAAATTGGTTGGTCAAAATTTGCTGCTTTATATCAAAGAGAACAACACTGTCCTGACAAAGGTAAACATGAGAATAAGGTGAAAGGATTCATTATTTATATGACAAGTTGCTCACAGATTCAGATTATGAAGCGGATATCTCTCAAGGCTGAGCATTCACTTTCAACAACTCTTAACTCTAAATTGTTACATTGTCCTTGAAAATATTCCTGCAACAGGGGCCAGTGGATGGTGTAGTGGTTACATCATTGGGCTCCCACACAGCCAACCTCAGTGGCTTGAAAATCATGCCAGGGGCATGTGAGTGCATGCCCAAAATCACAGAAGGAGAATGGAGGAGAAGGTACTGTGGTGTGGCCATCCCCCTTGAGGGGTGAGTTCTCACTTTCCCTCTCACTGTCTCTGTTTCTCTCTCACTGTTTCTGTTTCTGTTTCTGTCTGTCTGTCTGTCTGTCTGTCTCTCTCTCTCTCTCTCTCTCTCTCTCTCTCTCCCTCCCTCCCTCCCTCCAGCAAGCACATGCACCCTAAGGCAAAGCTTCTTTAAAAAAAAAAATCTTCCTATAATGGAACGTAAATTTAAGAGTTGGAATAAGAGAATAGGTCATGACAATACAAGTAGTTTTTTACCTTTCACTATATGTGACAAAAATTGTAATATGATTCAAATAGAACACAAAACAAAAAAGAACACATTTTTTTTTCCTTCAGTGAGCATGTCTTTTGCCTGAGATAGCAAAAAGGATTGAAGAGTAAATCAGTGAGTCTTTCACAGAAATATAACACAATTAATTAATGTCTGAACAATGAAATCCATTTGCTGAAAATATTAACTTTGGATTCTGCCACCTCTTTGGAATTATCATCCCAGCTCTTTTCTATGGAGATCCCTCTGATATAGCTCATTAATCTGGTTCTCATTTGTATCTAAGTATTTACGTGAATCCAAATAGTTTTCACAAAAGGAATAGTTGCTAGGCAAGGTGGATGCTATGCTGTGAGGTTTCTTCACGCAACCTGCCTCTTCATTACTTGGTGATTCATTTTAGCCATTAAGTAAAGGAGAACTTTAAAGTTCTGACATAAGTAGTGTAGAACATTATCTTTTATGGTAAAATGCTGATACTTTATAGAATTTAAATGTAAAAAGTTATACAATTATACTAATGGGACAATGGGGCAACAAGCAGTCTGCTAGCTACCCCTGGTTTATTATCCTAAGCCATTAGGGATACTTTAGCAGACACTGAAAAACATAAGAGTCCTATGCTCCTACAATGTTCCACATCCTTTCAGTAATTCAAAAACCATGCTCAACTTTGCCATTACAAAACATTACCTTCTAGAAAAGTCATCAGCCCTAACCTCTCATGGAGTTTCTCTCACTCTTAAAATAGGACCCATGTCCTGGATCCAGATCCAGATGAAAGGGACGACACACACCGGCAGCTGTATCAATTGCTAATTCATGAAGGTCTTAGTGAGCTCTTTGCAAAACAGAGCAGAGAACACTAAGGTCTCTTTTTCCCTTTTTTATAGTAGCTTGGCTCTTGGGGAATTAGAAAGGGACCTTTCAAAGAGACTCTCTGCAATGAAACGAGTAATGTAGGGTCAGTAGTGATATCGCAAATCACTGATAAGTGGTAAAAATATAAACATGGTCATTATAAAAGACAGAGAAGAAATAAAACAAGACTGTCTAAGGATGGATTTTAACTTTCTAATGAAGAGCAAGAGACATTCTCTCTTTCCCAGATCACTTGGGTACAAAAACAGTTTAGAATGTTTTGTCTTATTTCCCTGACCTGTGCTTCTACAACGGAGACTATTCTCACTGTTAAGCTAGCTTCTCTGAAACCTAAAGTTAAGTACTTCAGGAGACTTAATAATCCCATGGATAAAAGAGAAAAGCCAAGCCTGCCAAATGGAGCCCTAGTCATCTCCTCACCGCTGCAGTGGAGCCTGGTATTTCAGGCCTGCTTTGCATTCAAGTCGCAGCATTTTGTGAAGCCTGTTCATGAAAAACAGCAGTACGGGACTTCCTGCAGATTTCTGTCGCATTGATTTATTAACTGATTTCTATACAATGGTGGTGTTATCACATTCATCACCAGTGATGACACAGAGAATAATTACCACCCTATAACTGATCAGAGAAGTCATTTTAAATATGAAAGTAATAATCTTTTATTATTAACAGTCTACATAAGCCCAGACTCTCTCTCCTAGGATTCTGTATTGGCAGAGCTTGTAAAGCAGTCAGGGCCAGGAATCCTTTGCGGTTGTGGACTATCATTTAAATCAGTAGAAAGATCAAAGGAAGCAATTATAGGGTTAATTTTTTTCTTAAGTTTCCTCGATCCATGCAATTGGCAGAAAGAACACAGCTAGATCTTAAAATGACATGACCAAAATATTCATTAGGAGTCCTTTCTAATAAATTGTATACCTTTTTTAAAAAGCATTAGGCCTATACAGAAACGTATCCAACTACGATTTTATCCAAATGGTCTTAATTGGTTCTGTATGTACAGAGTATATATTTCAAAGGAAAGTATTACCTAAAATCAATTTTTAATTACTTTATGGGTGGATAAGCTCAAATTAATATTGACATCACATGCCTCACTCTTAACTGAAAGAAACAACCCTACTAGAGAATGTTCATATGATGTCGTCGTTTCGGTTGGCTTTCTGCCATTTAAGCAAATGGTTTTTAAATGAGTTTGCTTTTATTTTATTTTATTTATTTATTGGCTGATAAAATTATGTTTTACTGTGTAAAAATTTAATTTGTTAAAAACTATTTCCACTGGGGCCAGCAGGTGGCGTAGTGGTTAAGGTGTGAGACTCCCACATGGCTAACTACAGTTCAAGTCCAAGACCTGGCAGACTGCTTTCTCACTTTCTCTCTCTCTCTCTCTCTCTCTCTCTCTCTCTCTCTCACTCACTCTCTCTGTCTCTGGTGAGAGCATATACCCTATAGAAAATTTTAAAATAATAAATAAAATTAAATCATTCTTTAAAAAACTGTTTCCATTACATGGACTTTTCTAATAATTAAAGTTTACATTTAAAACCTCTTTTATGGTAAAAATGTTTTCCTGTATTAATAGCATACTGGGAACTTATTTCCAAACAGATTTTTCTTTCTGTCTCTTGATTTACCTTTCCCATTTTATGAACACATTTTTTCCTTCCTGTATTATAGGTAAGGGAGTGAGACACGTAATGCGTACTTGTATAGTCCAATATAGCATTCTAAAAGGTGACATTTCGATGACAGGGACTATTTAATGGCAATGTGGTAGTTCACAACAGCACGGTACATCTTCAACCACACACAGTGATTAATTCATTGTTATGACACATTTTTAAATATTTTTTCATTCATTTTACTATGAGTTCTTGGTTTGGATAGTTTAGACATTTGGATATCCTGAGAAAACAATTTCCTGCCTTATAACCCAAGAGCTCTGGTTTTTTTTTTCAAATACAAGTTATAGGTTTCTCTATCTTCTATCTTTTTTTCCCCCTTTCTTTCTTTTTCAGGAGGGGGCATCAGAGAAGTAATAAATCTCTGTATAATTGCATCATGTCCTGGTTTACTGAATGACTTTATGAGAAAATATTTTCTACTTGTAGGTTCACGATGAATCCTGTTTCGTTTAAGCAAATGCATGATGCATTTTTTGCATAGAAACATATGTCTTGACTTTCTCGCCAACTTAATAGCATTTTAATTTATATATAAGTATAAGGGACATTAACTATAAAAACATAATAGTTATACTTTAATATTGCCCACAGTTTTATTTAATTCTGTCTTCCTTAGCTAGTGGTGACAAATATGTTACCTCATATAATTGACAGTATACTCTATAATTATTTTCT
>NW_006207820.1:812239-844687 GCF_000334495.1 Tupaia belangeri chinensis
CACTTTCTCTCTCTCTCTCTCTCTCTCTCTCTCTCTCTCACTCACTCTCTCTGTCTCTGGTGAGAGCATATACCCTATAGAAAATTTTAAAATAATAAATAAAATTAAATCATTCTTTAAAAAACTGTTTCCATTACATGGACTTTTCTAATAATTAAAGTTTACATTTAAAACCTCTTTTATGGTAAAAATGTTTTCCTGTATTAATAGCATACTGGGAACTTATTTCCAAACAGATTTTTCTTTCTGTCTCTTGATTTACCTTTCCCATTTTATGAACACATTTTTTCCTTCCTGTATTATAGGTAAGGGAGTGAGACACGTAATGCGTACTTGTATAGTCCAATATAGCATTCTAAAAGGTGACATTTCGATGACAGGGACTATTTAATGGCAATGTGGTAGTTCACAACAGCACGGTACATCTTCAACCACACACAGTGATTAATTCATTGTTATGACACATTTTTAAATATTTTTTCATTCATTTTACTATGAGTTCTTGGTTTGGATAGTTTAGACATTTGGATATCCTGAGAAAACAATTTCCTGCCTTATAACCCAAGAGCTCTGGTTTTTTTTTTCAAATACAAGTTATAGGTTTCTCTATCTTCTATCTTTTTTTCCCCCTTTCTTTCTTTTTCAGGAGGGGGCATCAGAGAAGTAATAAATCTCTGTATAATTGCATCATGTCCTGGTTTACTGAATGACTTTATGAGAAAATATTTTCTACTTGTAGGTTCACGATGAATCCTGTTTCGTTTAAGCAAATGCATGATGCATTTTTTGCATAGAAACATATGTCTTGACTTTCTCGCCAACTTAATAGCATTTTAATTTATATATAAGTATAAGGGACATTAACTATAAAAACATAATAGTTATACTTTAATATTGCCCACAGTTTTATTTAATTCTGTCTTCCTTAGCTAGTGGTGACAAATATGTTACCTCATATAATTGACAGTATACTCTATAATTATTTTCTCCCCAAAATATAAAATGTATCTCATTTGATCCCATCATTATTTTCATTATTTCATATCGGAATTCAGTAAGTCAGTATACTACAGAAAATCAAAAGCATATTTTTAAAATGGTATATTATATAATTGGTATATTACAGAGGTTTATTTTACATAATAAGGCTTATCAATAATCTTTTTGAATAAATTATATTGTTTTTAATTACATGTTTTCAAATGTTCCTAGTTCTACATGACACTTGTAATACTAATAGTGAACATGTTTCCTAATAAAATTGAAATTACAAAGATTAAATATTTAAAAAGTCATAACTTATTCTCACAATATCTAAACTCTATCTCCTCTTAACATCATTTTCTTCGACAAAAGTGAGTTTCATACTGCATTAATTATTCACTGAATTTTCATCATAAATTATAATCTCCTTAATTTACAAAGAAAAAGTACAACTATGCAAGCAAAGACTTTGATCATTTCTCTACTTTAAGAAATTTTGCTATTTAAGGATAAACTATGGCACCATATTTAGGGATGAGCTAGTAAACCACATTTAAGAAAAACTACCTTTGCTACCTTTTTGCTATTTAAAGATAAACTTCCACACTATATATTTGTTGGTATGGGCTATAAAAAAATACCTACTATGATGAAACCACAGTAATGTATTAGAATTAACTTCTAATTATCAATATATATTTATAGGTATTTAACTTGAATGATATTTGCAACCATCATGACTTTGGTTTTTAAGTTTATTTCTTGAGAGAGAAAGAGAGAGCCTAGAAAAAATAGGCACTTTCAATAGGACCCCATGCCCTAATCTCACACCCCAGGCTTCTCAGACATCCAGGATCATGGACATGCACAAATCAAGCAAGAATCTGACTCTGATCTTCCTTATGGCTTCCAGCATTGCAGAGCTCTGTGTTACCATTGCACCACCACAACTGGATCTCGTGAACTATTTTTTTTTTGAGATTTTTTTTTTTTCTATAGGGCACATACATTCAACTAGACAGAAAGAAAGAAAGAGAGAGAGGGAACCAGCAGTTAGCGTAATGGCTATGTCGCTGGACTCCCACGTAGTCGACCGCGGTTCACGTCCTGGACCCGGTGGCTTAAAACTCACGCCGGGTGCGTGTGCGTGCGTGCCCAAGATCCCAAGAGGAGAATGGAGGAGGAGAAGGGATTGCGGCGTGACCATCCCCCCTGGGGGGTGATTTCTCGCTTTCTGTCTCTATGTCTCTCTCTGTCTGTCTGGCGAGCGCACGCGGCCTACAGTGAAAAATCTCTCAAAAAAAAAAAAGAAAGAGAGAGAGAAATCAATTCCCAGGGAGGATGGTCATGCATCAACCCCTTCTCCTCTGTTCTCCTCTTGGGATTTTAGGCATGCATGCACACGCAACCAGAGTGTTTCAAGCCACCAGGTCTGGGACTTGAACCATGATCAGCCATGTGGGAGTACAGCGCCTTAACCACTATACCACCCACTGGTCCTATGACCTTTTAAAGACAGCTTCATTATTTGATTTTTCTATGATGTTCTAATGTTGAATTCTCTATAAGCTTAAATTACATATACATTGGGTTGTCAAAAAGTCATGACACATTTGAAAGAAACAGAGTGGTGATGACACAACAGAACAAGTGAGTTGTTTTCAGCCTGAAATCCTAGCAGCAAGTTGGTGCTTCATATTCAGGATTTTAGGAATGCTGCCCTTGTTTTCAAAGGGAAGAAAGAGGCACATGTAGAAAAATGAGAACTCAAGAGAAAGACTCAGAGGGCTAAATTATGTGACAATATTGATGTGCCCCAAGATGAATGTATTTGACAACACTGACACTCCCAAGGCTGAAGCGAGCCTTGAGCAGGGCACAGCATATTGGAGAGGGTTCATACAAGAGGCCCCCTGTAAATGAAACCAGGCAGAAGTACACCAAGAGTGAGAACAAGAGCCTACAGTAAGCAACTGATCATTGGGTCATAGAACATCTGGGGATACTAGCAAGATATCCAACGAGATATAAAAAATCTTGACTGACTCAAAGATTTTTCTTTCTTTTATTAAGAACTGTAAAGGGATCAGCAGATGGCATAATGGTTACATCACTAGAGTCCCACATAGTTGACCACAGTTTGAGGCCTAGATCCGGTGGCTTAAAACTTATGCTAGGCATGTGTGCATGTGTGCCCCAAATCCCAAGAGGAAAATGGAGAAGGGATTATAGAATGGCTATTCCCCCTGAAGGGTGATTTCTCACTTACTTTCTGTCTTGCCGGTGACTGCATGCGTCCTACAGCAAAAAATAATAATAATAAAATAAAATAAAACAAAACTATAAATTGACTATCAAAATACACTTATTTTGTGTATTTATTCCTATACTAGTTTATAGTAAAATATTTATAATTCCTATCAGAGAGTATGATTTGTTTATTCTCCATAAATGTTTCTTATCTACAAATGATTTTTTTCAATTCTTACAAATATGTTTATATAGGCAACTGCAATGAATTTGCTATGAAATTGAGAAGAAATTAGTGACATTGCTGACGAACTCCTGTCACTGCAAGACTCATTTCTGTGTAGATCCCTTACAGTGTCAATTTAAAGAGTATGATGGAGGGGACCAGAAGGTGGTGCAGTGGTTAAGGCACTGGACACTCCCACATGGCTAACTATGGTTTGAGTCCCAGACCTGGTGGCTTGCTTTCTCATTCTTTCTCTCCCTCTGGTCTAATTAGAAAAAATAAATGAATGAACAAATAAAATTTAATGAATAACTTTAAAAAAAAAAGAGTATGATAGATTTTAGTAAAAGAAATACTATGAAAATAATAAATGAAAAAAGAAATAGTATAGACACCAATAAAAAATAAAAGATTAATCATTGGCAAGTCTAATTATTTTGTGGTCTTCCTCCAAAAGTTTTTTTTTTCTTCTTCCTATGGTTTTTCTATGAATTGATCTTGCCAGTGACAATACATTACAGAAAACTGTGGGGAAAAAATGTCTAAGGAATCCACTCTCTAAATTAGCTTTTCTTCAAGTAACTATTGACAAAACCATCCAATACTAACTGGCCAAATGAATTGTGTTATGTGATATGAACCAAGTAATTTACCTACAGCCTTACTTGACTGTCTTTTCATTCTTGTTCATAAAACCTGATTGCCTGGTAATCAGTTTTTTATATCTTCCTGAGGAAAAAAATCACCTTGCATCAAAATAAAGGCCCAATGTGCACACAGTATTCAATGGCTTCAATTAAATTCCTCGTTTAAAAAAAAGAAGAAGAAGAAGAAAAATTTTCTCTGAATACAGGAAAAAGAATCAAGCCTAGTGCTCTGGTCTAGTTGTTAACTTCCTCTATAAATTCTCATTACAGTTAAGATCTCACTCAGGAAACGATGAAGTCTTTTAACCACTTTTGCTCTCCTTTCCCGAGGAAAAAGCACACAGAAAGTGGGGCTCAGATCTCTTGAAGTTATAGGAAAAAGAAATATTATATTTATGTACAACTACAGGGATTTCTGAAATAGCAACCTAATATGTATGTTTTAATAGTTACTATTGTGCTGTTACAGCTATCACTACAATTTTTAGATTGAAATTATTCAAAAGAAAAATAATTAGAAAGTCGTTCTATTCTAAGTTTTATAACTAGCCCAGGAAAATACAAGAGAAGAGGTTTCAGGATATTAATGTTTTCATGTTAGTTAGTTAGTTAGTTATTTATTTATTTATTTATTTATTTATTTATTTATTTATTTATTTATTTATTTATTTATTTAGAGAGATTTTTTTGCTATAGGGCATGTGCGCTCGCCAGACAGACAGAGAGAGACAGAAAGACAGAAAGTGAGAAATCACCCCCCAGAGGGGATGGTCACGCTGCAATCCCTTCTCCTCCATTCTCCTCTCTGGGATCTTGGGCACGCACGCACATGTGCCGGGCGTGAGTTTTAAGCAACCGGGTCCAGGACGCGAACCGCGGTCGACTACGTGGGAGTCCAGCGATATAGCCATTACGCTAACTGCTGGTTCCCAATGTTTTCATGTATTTTAGATAAGGCTAGAAAAATTTAAGGTGGGGAAGTAAATGATGACGTACTGAAATCTGGCAATAGCTCACAGGCATTGTAAGTCTCAACAATGAAAGAATTGCTATCAGAGGAGAAGGTTAAGTTTAACGGAGCATTCAGTTCTTAGGCCAGTATCTCTAAGATTGGAGACCCATCCCAAAACGCAAAAGCCACAGCCATGAGAAAAGTAGGAAAAGGCTAAGATTTAATTAGTACAAAATTCTGCATGTTAACGATTGTCTGCCCATGTCCTACCTGACATACCATGATTATTTATGAAAAATATCTTCAATAAAGCTGGATACAGTTTGGCTTGGAAAAAAAAATAATAAAGATTTCATTAGTAGATTTAAGAGAGGGTCATGCAGTCAAGTCACCAAGCAGCAAATGCACCCAGAGGGGAATGGGGATGTTCTTACTTAGAGGTGTCTTGTCATAAATGCTCAAGGTAGGACTTCAGTCATGATGTCCCTGACTCTACTGTTTGTTTTCACAGGCTTTTGTTGAGCCTATGCACTTCTTGCCTGGTAAGGGAGAAGTCAAGCGTCCAGCAAGGACAAGGTGTATGCATGCCCAGTGTGGCCTTTGAAGGCATGAGCATGTACATAGGCGCATTTTGCCTGTATTCGTCAAGCTCCCCCAGGGTAAGGGTACATGCCAGTCAAGTAGCCAGGAGTCTGTGCATGCCTGTGCTGCTGCAGAGGGGAAGAAAGTTACATTCTGCAGATACCTTGGTATAAATGTCTGTTGGCATCAGGGGGGTCCAGCTGCACTGCCTGACAACTATGAGTGATGTATCAGATGCCCGTTCATTCAAGGTCTCGGGACTTCCCGCTTCTATCTGGCTAATAACTACCTACTATAAGAGGATCACTACATTCATTAAAGTACTCTGAAGAACAGATAGGCACAGCCTGGTAAGAAAAGATGGGTCTTAGACATATGAGAGGCAAAATGATCCAGAAGAAAAAGAATGAATGACCACACAAATAAATATATTCAAATTATGATGGAGTTTTAAAGAAAAATGAAATTTAATGGGATATTACAAAAAATTATCCTTCATTATATACTATTTACTGCCTTAGGCCTTACTGATAAAATGTGAAGAGAAACTACATAGAGTTTATTATCCAGTGAGAAGAAAAAAGGAAATAAATAAAGAAATAAACAGTCATGCTTAGAAAATGATACTTTCTATGAAATAAAGGAAACTGGTCCTCTGAGATAAAAGAAACATATTTCAGGACAGGCAGGTGGCATAGGGGTTAAGGCACTGTACTCCCTCATCCCTGACCATGGTTCAAATCCCAAACCTGGTAGCTTGGTGGTTTGTTTTCTTGCTTTCTTGTCCTGGCTCTCACTCTCTCATGAGTTCATGTGCTCCATAGCAAATTAAAAAGTAATAATGATAATAAATAGAAAGAATTTGGGGGGGGAGTTTTGTTTTTTGTTTGTTTGTTTGTTTTTTGTTTGTTTGTTTTTTGCTACACAGCGTGTGCACTCGCCAGAGAGACAGAAAGTAAGAAATTACCCTCTGGGGGGATGACCACGCCACAATCCCTTCTCCTCCATTCTCCTCTAGGGATCTTGGGCACACACGCATATGTGCCCAGCATGAGTTTAAGCCACCAAGTCCAGGACTTGAACTGCAGTCAACTTCATGGGAGTTCAGCCATTACACTAACTGCTGGTCCCAAAAAGAAATATTTTTAAAAGAAATATTTCAAGTAAACAGTTAATGAAAGATGTTTTTTGTGAAATTGACTTTTAATCTAAAACCTTACTGATGAGAGTATGAATTAGCTAGACAATAGAATATTGAGCATGCAATGGAATGAGATTAGTAATGGAGAGGTATACTTTTAGCAAAAAGAGATGAAAGTATAAATGAAGAATTTTCGAGCCCCTGACCAGAAGCCAGTAAAAAGTGAGTGAAAAATATTAGTCACCAGAGATAAAGCTAGAAGGGCATCATAATGGCAAGGTCAATTTTGTTTTAATTTTATATTGAATGCAATGAAAAGAACTGAAAAATTCAATCAGAGAAATAACATAACTTTATATCTTAAGATTATTTTGGCTGCTATGAGCAGGCTGAATAGGTTGGGAGTGAGAATAAAAACAATTATTCTACAAAATAAAGCAAAAAAGTAACGTGACTAAGAAAGGCTGATAGAGTAGAAATAGAGATGACTTGTCAAATTCAAGATACTGTTTTTGAGACAAAATTGGTAGGAGTTGTATGCTGTCAAACACGAGGGTTGCTACACTTTCTTCATTGAAAAACGAGTGGATGATGGTGTCATTTATTGAAACAGTGAATACTATAAGAGGAGTGGGTTTGTTCGCAGGGCTAAGACAATTTTGATTGTATTAGAACTGAAATTCTTAAGATCCATGGAAATGCAGATTGTTGCTTTCATGGTTTAAAACTCAAAAGTGAAGCCAGAATTGGTGATATATTTTTGAGAAATGTCCACATACAAATGGTTTTAAAAGACATGGGATTGAATGGCCTAAACAAAATATATTATAGGAGAAAAAATACCAAGTTATTTAGGCTGTATAAAAAAGAAAATGTGGGAACCAGCAGTTGTGTAATGGCTATGTCGCTGGACTCCCATATAGTCGACCGCGGTTCGCATCCTGGACCCAGTGGCTTAAAACTCACGCCAGGCGAGTGTGTGTGCGTGCCCAAGATCCCGAGAGGAGAATGGAGGAGAAGGGATTGCAGCGTGACCATCCCCCCTGGGGGGTGATTTCTCGCTTTCTGTCTCTATGTCTCTCTCTGTCTGGTGAGCGCACATGCCCTATAGCAAAATTTTCTCAAAAAAAAAAAAAAAAACAAAGAAAAGAAAATGTCAGGAAAGGTGGCTTAAAAGAAAACATGATGAAGAAAGGAAAACTCAAAATCAAAGTATATGATACTGTAAACTAAATGGAATACATTTTTAAACACAAAGAGATTAGTTAAATTCATCAAATAAATAAAATATTGAAGAGCAGTCAAGTAAGGCAATGAGAAATGTCCATGAATTTGACAACATGGAGGTCATTAGTAACCATAGCAAGAGCACTGGACAAATGGTGTTCAAGTCAATAAAATTTAACCTATAGAGGCCAACAGGTGGCATAGTGGTTGAGGTACTGGACTCCCACATAGCTGACTGTGGTTCAGAATCTTGAACCTGGTGACTTGAAACTCACTCCTGGTGCATGTATGTGCATGCCCAAAATCCTGAGAGGAGAATGAATTAGAAGGGATTGCAGCGTGGCCATCCCCCTTCAGAGATGATTTCTCACTTTGTTTTTTTTTTCTCTCTCTCCAGGGAGCACATGTGCCCTATAGCAAAAATATCTTTAAAAGGAAAAAAAAGAAAAAAACAACAAACTCTGACATATTTTTCAATGGAAGAATAGAGATGTCTGGATAAATCAAGAGAACACTCTTTAATTACTTGGTAGGATAAAATTAATTAGGTATTTTATGTATATAAATGTGGTCAATGTATTTAATTCCTTACTTACAGTAACTCAGGATTTGATGGGCTACAGGGCCATGGGAGGGGGAGTGTGACATGATAGACTCTGTGAGGGGTGCTCGCCTCTGTCTCCTTTTCTCTCTCTCATGTAAGCAGGTTCTACCATAAATATAGGAAATCTTTTTAATCCCCTAATGCTGGGATGGCATATCCTGTAATCCTGATCACTTGGGAAACGGATGAGATGATCACAAATTTGAGGCCCACCTGGACAATGTAGCAAAACTCTGACTAAAAATAAAGAAAAAACAATCATCCTCTAAGTTCCATAAATATAGTAATATCACCTATAAATTAAACTTCTACTTTTTTGCAAATATTAAAAATAACAATATGCCCATCTGGACTTTACAACAAAACACCATAGAGTGGGTTATTTTATAGACACTAAAAGACTATTGCTTATAGTTTTAGATAATGGGAAGTCCAAGACTAAAGCACCAGTAGGCTTGGAGTCTGGTGAGAGCGTCCACTGTGCTTCAAAGACTGTATCCTCTTCCTTACGTCGTCAGGTTATAAAAGGGCAGGGCAGCTCTTTGGGCCCTTTTACAAGCCTTCAGGATCTTATCACCTCCCACAAGTCCCCCCCCTCTGAATATTATTACCTTGGAAGTTATGTTTCAATATATGAATTTGGGGTGGGCATATACATTCAGACCATAGCACCATCTAAAGTATTTTAAGAATGTTGATTTCAGAATTGGCCAACAACAAAAAGCAATGATCTGTTTTTCTATTTGACTAAAAAATTTTTTAAAATATTTTTCACATTTCAAAGGAACTTCATAGTGAGTTCTAGTGACATGGAATTTATTAGTTTACTGTGAAAGAATCCTCTCTGATTTTAATTCACTGACCACAGGAATGTGGCAGTAAATCGTAATGACATTCTTCGTACTGTAGTTTTTCAATAAATTGTGTTTCAGTTTTAAACAAGCTCTGACTCTGTGTTTTACCTGTCTGTTTTCACTACTGTCAAACAGATTTGTTTCAATATTTTGAAGAGTTCTTAGGGAAAAGTCTTAACAACTAATGAGGTAATCTAGGACAGCATGGGTAACATGTTGAAGCATGATGTCATGGCTAGGCGTTATTTATCCTATTAACATTTAGTGTAATGGAAATCTATAAAATTCTTATTTTCTAGTATACACTTAGTATTTTTAAGAAAAGGGACTAACATATAACCTTACCAATATTATCAATAGGCATAATACAATCAGTTAATTTTTATACATTTAAGAAGACTGTATTATTGGAATTCAAAGGAAGGACAGATGAAAGAATAAAAGGAAGGATAGAAAAAGTAGAAAAAAAACTAGTGTGAAAATCATATATATTTCTTATAAAATTCTTTTTGGGTACCAGCAGGTGGCATGGTGGTTAAGGCGCTGGACACTCCCACTTGCTGATCAGGGTTTGGGTCCCAGACCTGGCTGCTTGCTTTCTTGCTTTCCTCTTTCTCTCTCTCTCTCTGTGTCTCTTTCTCTGGTCAAATTAAAACAAATGAGGGAACCAGCAGTTAGCATAATGGCTGTGTCGTTGGACTCCCATGTAGTCGACTGTGGTTCGCGTCCCGGACCCGGTGGCTTAAAACTCACCCCAGGCGGGTGTGCGTGCGTGCCCAGGATCCGGAGGGGAGAATGGAGAAGAAGGGATTGCAGCATGACCATCCTCTCTGGGGAGTGATTTCTCGCTTTCTGTCTCTATGTCTCTTTCTGTCTGTCTGGCGAGCGCACGTGCCCTATAGCAAAAACCTCTCAAAAAAAAATTAAAACAAATGAATGAATAAATAAAATTATAAATAAAAGTAATTACAACAAATTTTTAAAAAATTCTTTTCAGCACCATTTCCTTGTTGACCTTCATTTTTCTTTTTTTAATTTTCATTTAATCACATCTTTACAGTGTACATTTCTTTTTCCAGCGCAAACATCATGCATGTCAGTCAAGACAAAGATGTTAGTATAAACATTAGCATCAGCAAATAGCTTCTCATTTTTGTCAGTTAAGCCTACTTTTACTTGTTTTATCCTTCCTTTTCCTCTTCCTCCCTTCTATATTAACCTTTTTTTTCACACTTTATTGATTCACAAAAGATCTTTTTATTTGAAACATTTTTAAATTAATTAATTTACATTCATTCCCTGAGTATCATCACAGCATACAAAATGTGATTTCCTATCCAGAATACTGCATAGTGGCTTAATCATGCATTTTATCATCAATAATTTTCCATTTCTAGTTTCATACATACATATATATGTATATACATATATACACATACATGTGTATGTATGTGTGTGTGTGTGTGTATATATATATATATATATACACATTTTACTCTATTTCTGACCCTCCGTCATTTCCAACTATCCTTTCACACTATCTGTTCACAGTATCTATAGTGTCTACAGTTTTCCATTCCATTTCCCCCCACATTTTACTGATTCACAAAATTTCTTAAGTAATCTACTTTCAATAGCAAGTTCAGCTGGTATGTACATATCTGCGAATACATGTCTGACTTTAGGTATGAAACTCTGAGCAGAATGAATATACTACAAGGTAGCTCCTAGCTGATGTCATCTAGCTTACTATGGTCATTAAACAGGCATTTTTTAATCTATTTTTAAATTTTAAGAATAGTATTTTAGCTTTCATAAATCATAGAAATGCTAAGGAACTTTGGTTAAAACTTAAAGCCAGGGAACGGGTTAGGATTCTGTTCAAATAGTAGGTACATGAGCCTACTGAGAGCTCGAGACAGGACAAAAACCTCTTAAAATTGGAAAAGAAAAGAAAAAAAGAAACAGAAGAAGGAAATTTGTTTTTTAAAATGCAAAAAATAAAAAATCGTGTGTTGCACTTGCACTGCACAAAATCACTAGTTCTCAGGAGCCATAGAGGAGTCCTTTTTTTTCTTTTTTAAGAAACCTTTAAAATACAAAGTAACCCTGATCCAATGATTGAGAAACCCATGTTAGAAGACTTGGCTGTGTCTTAGTAGTGGCTAACACTGAGTAGAAATCTTTCTTAATTTTGGTTTCCTTAGAAGCAATGTATACTTAAAAATCTTTTCATGTTCCTCACTTTGTGTGAGGATAATGACTATCTGTCAACCTGAAAAAAAAATTCTAAAATATAGTAAGTAAAGTCCTGTGACCAGGACTAAGGACAATGCCTGGGTGACACCCTTTTTAGTTACCAAGAAAGTAGAGACAGAGATGGCTGTTAAGAGAACTAGATTCTTTTAAACAACAAATAAAGAACAAGGGGGGGGGGGTGTTACAAGCTGTTTGTCAAGAATTCACATTGTTTGGTTAAGAACTCACATTAGTCTACTTAAAATAACACAGGCAACTGATTGGCTATACATGATTCTTTGCATCATAGATTCTGAGAAACTTGAAAAAAGGGTATGTAGAGGGGATTATATTGTTGTTTATTTACTGAAAACTACAACATGCCTTTAAATAACCGCCAAGTCATAGATATGGGCTTACTGTCTACTCTAGCTAAGATGTACCTTTCAGGGAATTACTTCATGGGTGCTGAGTGTAATCAAGGCCTGTTGCTCAGGCCTTCCTTGAGATTTTAACAGACCTCATTATTCAGAGATTGCTTAGCATTGTTTTTCTTCCTCATACTTCATAATGTAAAATGTTATATTCACATTAGGTGAGGTATAGAGTACATTACATTTTAAATTCTCTATTTATTTTAGAAAAATGAGACCAGAATTTTTAAAGCAAATCAACTGATCTGAGTTTGGAAAACCTGGATGTAGATCATTATTGTCATGTGGATTCCTGACTGATGTTTGTTCACCAACTAAGAATGTTTCAGTCAGATTAAAATGACATTTCTGTTTCAGAAAACATTGATGTAAAAATACATTTTCAAAATGTAATGCCGTGAATTTAGATTAAAACAATTAGGTCATCAGGAAAGTCATGATGTGTTTTTCTATGCAAAAATGTATCATAACTCTCCCAATGATCCAATAGTTTAGCTATATTTTCAAAACTTCTGATATTTTCCAAGTTGACTGTGGTTGGTAAATCTCTCTCCTTTTTTTTTTTTTTATAAAAAGTACTTGTTTAATTTTATTCATTTACTCATTTTTAATTTCCCATAGAGCACACACACTCACCAGAGGTAGGAGGCCATGAGAAAGCAAGCTGCCATCTCCAGCCCTTGAACCAGTCAGCCTGGTGGGAGTCTAACACCTCAACCACCATGCAACCTGCTGACCACTGTTGGTAAATTCTTAGATAATCCACAATAATCTCCATTTCTTAGCACTGTCTAGAATTCAAACCCTTGTGTAATAATGCCCCTCTTTTAGTATGGTTTACAAGTGGATTTTTAAATGTTCAAGGGAAAGTGGATTCAAAGAAAGAGGTTATTTTGGCACACACAAATGACATCCTTGAGTAGTTTTTTTCACAATATGCATTTTCTGTGAACTTTTTCAAAGATCTGTATACTTCTAAGAAAATGACAAAAGTTAACAAGCTTTTACTTCCATGATTAACTTACTATAATGAAATAAAATCTTCTTTGCTCTTGCAATGTTAAAGTAAAAAGCTCTCACTTCCTGGTCACATACTATGAGAACTGGATCCTTAGATAACTGCAAGACAGATAATGACTCTAATTCAATAGAATAAAACTTCTCATCACCTTAGAGAGTTAGATGCTTAATGATAGGAGTAGATTTCTCTGTTAAGCACCTAAAATGCCAGGAAGACTACAGGTGCTTTCTTCCTAAGGGTTTACCTTTTAGGGAGAAATGAGATGCAGAATCTTGGAGGCTTCTGGGCTGCAGGCAAGACACAGAGGTTATCTACCTCCTAGAGATTTTATTTACACAACAAAGGACTGAAAAAAGAAAGACACCCTTCTAGGAAAGGAAAGGAGAAAGGTGGGGAAGGTACCCCTTTGTTGTTTATAAACACAAAACAACAATTTTGTGTCACCCCTCATTATGGGGAAGCAGCAGCGGGAGGGTCAAACTCTCCTTTCTTTGAAATAATTGACATGATTCTCACTTTGCAGTCCTAGGGATAAGAACTCGGATACATAGGTGCTGACTCTATGACTTATTGTTAAATATTGAATAAGACACCTGTCGCTGATTCAAAGTACCTGATGCGTACATTTTGGATGAAATCAAGAAAGAATACTGAAAATCCAATAGTTACATGAGATTGTAACTTGCATTTTGCAGGCATTGTTCTTTGCTTTCTCATCTCATCACACACATGAGGAAGCAAGCAGTGAGGTTAGAGAACAGCAAACAACAGAGGGAATGCTCCAGGCCAAACCTAGCTAGCAACTGAAATCCAGTCCACAAGATAGCAAGAAATTCAGTTTTGGTGGGGCCAGCAGATGGCATAGTAGTTACATCACTGGACTCTCACCTAGTCGACTGTGGTTGGAGTCCCAGACATGGGGCTTGAAAATCACACTGGGTGCATGTATATGCGTGCCCAATATCCCAGAAGGAGAATGGAAAAGAGATTGTAGCATGGCCATCCCCCTCTGGGGTATAATTTCTCACTTTCTCTCTCACTGTTTCCATCTCTGTCTCTCTCTCTGGCAAGTGCACATGCCCTAAGGATAAAAACATCTACAAAAAGAAAAAAGAAAAAAAAAACAAACTGATTTTGCCAAGAGTACAGAGCTTAGAAGCAGACCTTGGACTTAAAGCTTTAGATGCAACCCTGGTGCTAGGCAACTTCAGGAATGCACTTTGTGAGAGATCCTGAAGGAGGACCCAGCGAAACCACGACTCACTTCCTGGTTCACAGACATGGTGGGAAGATAAACAAGGGTTGTTTAAACAATTAAGTCTGTCATCATGTGTTACTGGAGATAAATAAAATTACCTACAAATGAAAAAATGACCGAAAAATAAATAAAATGAAATGACCTAAAAATCTAAACATAAATATTAAGTAATTAGTCTCTGCATCCTTACATATTATACATTATTATACAATGTGCACTGTGTACTGTAGATTTCCAAGTTTTTAAAAGCCATTAAGGAAGTGATCTCAGGAGAATATTTAATTCTTCAGTTATTGCATGGAGAACAATGGTAGAAGCTAAAGACAGTGGGAGGAGGGTGGGCTATGGGAGAGGGTGAGAGGAAGGGAATCAAGGAGAAAGAAAGAAGCAAAACACTTAAGGGACACAAAAAGAGAAAATTATCTACTAATGATAAAGTGTATGTTATTATCTTTGGACTAATATAGAGTATTTATGTTGGGAAAATTTGCTTTCTGTGCTGTAATAATATATACAGCGATTGAATATATAAAATAAATTTAAAAATAAAATTTCTACGCAATATAAGGTCTTGCTAAGATCATTCATAAATGTAAACCCATTTGAAAAATAATGCTTTAGAGCCAAGGAAATTAGACAAGGAAGTTTGAAAATCTGACTTAAACACATCTCATGGGTCGTAAAAGTCACATTATTTTTTTCAATATAGTCTTAAATTTCCTAAGGTTGGACTTTTTCTCAAAGGTTGCTATCAGTGAGGAGTACATAATTCTTTCAATTAAACTAAAATAATGCACAAATTCATTAAGTAGCTGAAGAAGTATTAGAAGAATGAATTGAAAAGCAAGAAAATGCTACTAGGTTTAGAATACCTATCCAATTTTTGATCAGGCCACAACAACAGTCCACATAGCTCATAGGCATACATATACACCCCAGGCACACACAATGCATGCTATTTCACAGTTTGAAAGAAAAATAAAAACTGTCACTAAGAAGACAGTCACTAGCAAAAGAAAAATAAAAGAAAAATAAACCTTTATAAAATATAAATTACACTGTTTTCAGGCCCCTTTAGGAATTTTATTACATAAAATATGAAATGGCTGGGGAAACGAAAACCTAACAGCTTAAAATTCTTGCCAAAGACGTATGTGTATAAATAAATATAAACTTATAAATAAAGTATGCAGTTTGTATTATAGATTACAGATTATAGATTACAGTTGCAGAGGCCACTTTATTGTATAAATGTACTATGGAGCACAGGGAAAATCAAGCATGAAAAGCAGATAAAAGGCACAGGATCCTGAGAAATATGTTTTTAACTTATCTAAAATCTTATTACTTTTTATACTCAGTTGATACAAAAATAAATGTATTTTATAGGAACATGAAGCAGCACAATAGGAATGGTAAATAATATATTAACAGTCTGTGTCTTTTCAAAATAGCTGTTTGCGTTATGCATTTATAGGTTGGAAGTATTTCATACATAAAAAATTAGAGCCATAAGACTCAATCCAAAATAGTGACTAGAGAAAAAAAGGAAAAAAAAAAAAAAGCTTTATACTTACTTACAGGAATAAAATAACAATTACCTTTTAGGAAACACAAATATGTTTTCTGAGGGTATTTTTAAAATGCCTAATTTTTTCCTTTATTCACATCATTGTAAGGCAGAAAGCAAGCGAATATAAGCTGTGCTGGTCTCCAATCACAGGTGCTTGGAGACAGTTCCAGAACATATGTAAAAGATAGCCTTGGGACCAGCAGTTGCCGTAATGGCTATATTGCTGGACTCCCCTGTAGTCAACCGTGGTTCCAGTCCTGGACCTGGTGGCTTAAACTCACACCAGGTGCATGTGCGTGTGTGTCCAAGATCCCGAGAGGAGAATGGGGGAGAAGGGATTGCAGCGTGGCCATCACCCCAGTGGGCCATTTCTCGCTTTCTGACTGTCTATTTCCTTCTGACAAGCATACATGCCCTATAGCAAAAAGTCCCTCAAAAAAATAAATAAATGAGGGACCAGCAGTTAGCATAATGGCTACGTCGTTGGACTCCCATATAGTCGACAGCAGTTCGTGTCCTGGGCGCATGTGCATGCATGCCCAAGATCCCAAGAGGAGAATGAAGGAGAAGGGATTGTGGCATGGCCATCCCCCCTGGAGGGGTGATTTCTTGTTTTCTATATCTCTGTCTCTCTCTGTCTGTGTGGCAAGCGCATGTGCCCTAAAGCAAAAATCTCTCCGAAAATAAACAAAAATTTAAAAATAAATAAAAAATAAATTCTTTTCATTTATACAACTGGAATGTTTCCCAGACCCATATCATAATGTCTTATAAGAAAACTAATAAAAATACACCCTGCCATGGGACCAGCAGTTAGCGTAATGGCTATGTCACTGGACTCCCACACGACTGCTGTTCGTGTCCCAGACTCAGTGGTTTAAACTCATGCCGGGCGCATGTGCATGCATGCCCAAGATCCCGAGAGGAGAATGGAGGAGAAGGGATTGCATCGTGGCTACCCTCCCCACCGGCGGTTGATTTCTCACTTTCTGTATCTCTGTCTCTCTCTGTCTGGTGAGTGCAAGCGCCCTATAGCAAAAACCTCTCCAAAAAAAAAATAATAATACACCCTGCCATATGTGGTAGTTTTAAACAAGAAAATAATATTAGCTAACCTTTGTTATTAAGGTTAATTTGCATATATCTAGAGAATGGATTGGACAGAAGTAATTATTTATTGAACATAATATGTATGACATAATCTTTGATTGAGCCAATATACAGTATATATTTTCTGGACGGGAAATGGATATATAAGATTTATTTAGACTATTAATAAAAACAGCATTATCACAGTCACGCAGACATTAAGTTGCATTATTTTCCTTTTAATGAATTTATGATTAAGCACAGCACATGATGTGTGAGAGAAAGAGAGAAAGAGAAAGGAGCACCTTCCACCAAGTCTGGTTACACCACAATCCACTTCCTTCAGTCCTCCAGCTTGTTGGGTTATGGGCACTTGTGCTCATACTGGGTGTATCTCAAGCTGACTGGCCAGGGATTTGAATCACAGACACCAGGTGGGATACAGCTTCTCTACAGCTTCACACTATTACTACAGCACACCCACACCTGTACCTTTTCGATTGCTTGGGAGAAAGTGTAACTTTATAACTTGTAAAACTGATATAAAGATATAAAGATTTTATATATATACATATATACATATATATATATGTATATATATACACATACATACAAACAAAATGTATTTTTTTGGGGGGGAGAGGTTTTTGCTATAGGGCGTGTGCGCTCACCAGAAAGAGACAGAGAGGCAGAAAGTGAGAAATCACTCACCCAAGAGGGGATGGTCACATACAATCCCCCTCCCCCCCATAAACCTGAGAATTTATCAGTGACAGTTTTTTTTTTTGAGGAATGAAAGTTAATATTTTGAAATAGGACAAACATTAAGGTTTGAAATTAAGATAACAAATTTGATACAAATGCAATAGCTGCAGTAATTTCTATTGTAAGTTACACCAATAAGGAGATTTTAGATATACAAAACCTCATAAAAAAAAATCTACAATTTTCAGGACCAGCAGATAGCGTAATGGCTATGTTGCTGGACTCCCATGTAGTCAACCACGGTTCAAGTCCCAGACCTGGTGGCTTAAACTCATGCCAGGCAAGTGTGTGTCCGTGCCCAAGATCCTGAGAGGAAAATGGAGAAGGGATTTCTGTTCTTGTGCTTCAAATCTGTTAGAAAATTTTACCCCGTCTTATAAGGAATAACCAAGTGTTAAAATATAAAATCAGGTTCAGTGGAAAGAATTTAAATGAACTGAGTTTGAATTTAGAATTAAAATCCAAGACATTCAACAATTTATAGGGCTCTTTAACAGCTCTGAAAATAAAACATTTTACTTTTACAAAAGTTGAGTTTTTGTGCCTAGAAAATACTTCGATTTTCAATTATACTTTCAGTGAGTTGAGTGTTTCACTCTTCTAAATATTGCCTTGATGGTGCTAATACAAATAGTGGTAAATATACTTCAGTTTTTCAAGGAAAGTATATTTTACAATTACTCTTTCATTCTAATAGAGTATTTGGCCTTTTATTATTTACTTACTCTTACCACATATGCTGTTTTCCCTTACGTGAGACAGAAAGGATAAGTACTAGAAGAAAATGCCTTTTATGCCTCATATCCTAAGGAAAATGCAATAATATTCTTCCTTTTCTATTTTAGTATATTTTAATCATTGTGAAAGCAGGACAATGGGTGTTTGATGGCTCAGAGAGAAGAGAAAAACACACAGAACAGTTTTTGCTAGAGCGTTAGACTATAGCAGTACACCACCAAAATAGGTATTGACAAACACATTTCAGAAACCTATTGATTTTTTTCCACATGCTGTCAAATGATGATATTGATGGATTTTTTTCCCCACTAAATTATCTGGCTCCTGATTTGTAGACACCATAGCTTCTGTGCTATAAAAAAAATGAAATTAAGATTAAAATAAAAAACAAACTGGTATAAGTTTACTTCACTAATGCTATGGTTTAAATGTGTGCCCCAAAACTCATGTGTTAAGGTCTGGTTGTGATGTGGATAGGGTAAAAACTGCCTATGATATTGACAGGTGGAGCCTTTGGGAGGAGATTAGGATTACAAAGGGGGCGTCCTTATTATTGGCTACCTAGGTTCACAAGGAGACACAGACATGTAGACACGCGCTCTGCTCTTGTTCTGCCTCTCCATGCAAAGCCCTTGTCGCCTCCCAATTCCCCATTAAAACACTCATCAGATGTTGCCCCTTGACCTTAGGCCTCTGAAACATTGAGCTAAATACACTTCTCTACTTACAAATCACCCAGTTGCAGATATTAAGTTATTAGGCAACTAGGAACAGAACTGAATATTTAGCTATTAATAATTATTTGTAAATGTACCCAAAATTTAGTCAATGCAGCCTGATTTTTCTTGAAACATTTGTCAAGTATTTTAGAGTCTAAATATCCATTTAAATATTTTTTAAATTCAGTTGTTTAATTTAGAATTCATTCTAAGATTAATTTCAACAAACCTAATCATCCTCACATTTACATTAATCCTTTCAAAAATTTCCATGCTGTAGATTACCACCTTCCTTATTTTTTCTGATTTATATACATAAAAATTAACTTGGAGTCATAAAAATAAAAACTGTATATTCAAAGGTTACAAAATAAAAGAGCTGTAAGAGAATAGTCTGCATAGCCAATAAATGAGTTAAATTATCTAATTATAAAGGAATTCCATAGAATTGGGTCAAAACAGATTAAGCTAAAGTTTTCTTGGGAAAACTTCATCATTTTCAGCTGTCTTGTATTATCTTTAATACCAGTTATTTCTGAAAGAGATTATGTGAATTTGGTTCTTAAATTTTAGCTTGACATAGTTGGATCCCAATAGGTACAGGGTGGAATTGGACCCAAACATCCTATTAAGAGCAATAACAATTTGATCTAGTCCTCATGGATGTGAATCTTTTTGTGCTTTATTTCTGGCCATAACATGACTCATAGGATGTTAACATGGTGACTGAGATTACAAATTTTGAAATGATCAGACTTGGTTTTCAGAGTCATTTCTTCAGTCCTCTAATTTCATATTTTTAAAACCAATTATTTATCTCAGCCATTCATTCCCTCACTCACATTTTGAGCTTTGTAATGATTTTGAATCATTTCCCTGGATTTCTGAAATCAGGTAAGTCAACAAGTCTTTCTTTTTTTCATTTAGGAGAATGTCTTAAATTCGTTCTTTCCTATAAATATCCATTTATTCTGTCATGGCACGAGTTTAGGCTCTTGTCACCACAAGACTAGACTCTGCAGCAGATCCCCAAACAGTCTTTACATCGTGGGTTTGTACTTGTTCCCAGTCCTTTACTCCCTCCCCGAATCACAATTATACTACCACGCTCTTTGTCATGTGACACTATAGCACCACTAGAATGGACAACCCACTGATGCTGAGCTTGACCAAAGAAATGGGGGAGGAAATGAAAATAACTACATCTGAACTGCTATTAACAGCTATTTCTTCTTGTCCTTGTGTTATTGCCCTAAGGGGGGGGGAAGTGTTCTTAGCATACCCTGGTCCTAGGATGAGACATTGACAAAGCAGACCTGAACCTAACCTACAACCAACCACAAGCCCCCAAAATTTGCAATTTCAAGACAAGCTGCCTTAGCTGACCTACAAAACTATGAAAGAGAAGCTATAAATGTTTATTGTGAGTCACTGTTATTTTGAGGCTCTTTGTTATATAACAAAAACTAATGCTTTGCCTTTAGGCCCTCTCTCCTCTGGTACAATGCACCCCTGCCAGTTCTGACCTCCTATAATACTACTGAAAGTCTCCCTTTTACTGCTCAAATGCTTTATTGTTCCCAATCACCTAATGAAACATCCAGACGTTTTAACCTGACTATTCACAGCCCAGCTAGTACTTACCTTTCCTAACTTACGTTCAAATACACCTAGAAATGAGTCTATTCATCTCAGCACTCATGTACTCACCGTTGCCAAAGCATTGATCATCTAGTTCCTAGTCTGCCCTGTAACTTGTTAATCACTCCCTTTCCTCAAGTGCCCTCCTCATCCTCTCTGTTGAGCTATTGACATTTTCAAGTTTTACAGATCTTTATAAAAGTTGCTTTCATAAAAAATTTATAAAAGCTGATGATCAAAGAACATCAAAGACATTTTGTCATTTTGTAGACTAGACTGTTGACGTTTGTATAAGGACCAAGTGAAGATGTAACCACCTGCCCTTCACTTCTGAAATCCTGTAAGCCACGAATGCTGTGATCTTTCAGTATGGTTCAAATAGTTTCCACGCACATAACATGCTTAGGGTGCTCCAAGCAGGCACTGCTGTCTTAACTGTGTTTACCAAGTCACTTAAATGTTTAAAAAGTACTAACATGTCTCTATGTCATGAGTGAAAAGAAAGGACAGAAAATAAAGACTATACATTTCATCTTAGTACTAAAGATAGGTTAGTATGATATGATTTGTCTGTTGTATCTTATAATACATATCTGAATATTTAGCTATTAATAATTAATTGTAAATGTAATCAAAATTTAGTCAATGTGGTCTGTTTATAAAATACTTGTTAAATTTCTCAAGAACAATGAAAGTCTAAACATCCATTTAAATATTTTTTAAAATTCAGCTGTTTAATTTAGTTGAATTCTTGATGTTTTGTAGTATAGCTGTTTAATTCTTGATGTTTTGTAATGTTTAGATCCTCTCTGATATTCCCAATCCACCTTATACTTACCACACATTCTAACTGCTTCCTGCCAAATGGCAAAGACTTAGCCAACTGACCCTATCATGAATATTGTCACCCATGACATTTCCCTTCATGAGAGTGACTCTTTCATGTTCTACCTTTTACACAAACTTACTGTTTACATTGAAATAGCCAATCTTCCATCTAGACATTAATCCTTGAAGAGTCAAACTAGTTCTTTCTAACTCCAAAACGTAGATTGTATCCTACATATCACAGGCAAAATAGTAGAGGAGGAAAAGCACAGAGTTGGAATCCATGAAGACCAAAGAGCAAAATGTGACCGGTACGGCAGTATAAGTAATTAAACTCTTCACACAACAAGTTAATCTTATTCGAAAGAGTAGGAAATGGGGTGAGTGGTTGTGTGGGTACTAACACCTAACGAAGTTCAAAATCAAAGTATTTGCCTAACAGATCTTAATTACTAATCCCACTTCACTTACCTCAAACTTTGAAACATTCGATGAGTTTGACATGAGATGTCTGGTTCATTCTTTTTTAAAGTTTTATTAATATATAATAATTGTACATATTAGTGAAGGTACAGTGTGCTTTTACTAGTCCAATGATACAATATGTAATTATTCATTCAGGGTAATTAGTATACCTATCATCTCAGCCATTTGTTATATCCCTTTTAGTTACTTTGAGATACACAACAAGTTGTTGCGTGTATATTTTTATTTGTTTGTTTTTTAAGGTTTTTGCCATAGAGCCTGTGCACTTGCCAGACACAGTGAGCAGGAAGACAAGAAACCACCCTCTAAAGGGGATGGCCATGCCGCAGTCTCTTCTCTTCTAGGGATTTTGTCTATGCATGCACATGCACATACACCCAGCATGATTTTCAAGCCACCAGGTCTGAGACCTGAACTGCAGTTGGTCACATGCGAGTCCAACACCTTAACTACCATGCCATCTACAGGCCCCTGCCATATATATTCTGCTCACTGATTTTTTTCTTTTTTTAGTGCCACCAGAAATTGTTTGTCCTTTCTATCTATGGTTCTATTTCCATTCATCGACATCCCTCCTCCACCCTCCTTTTCCATCCTTCCCAGCCTCTGCCAGTCAGTCTTCATCCCTGTACCTTTAAGGGGCATTTTTTTTTTTTTAATATCCACATATGAGGGAGAACATGTAATGTTTCTCCTTCTGTGCTTGGCTTATTTCACTTCACATGATATCCTCCAGGCTGTTCCATTTAAGATCAAATGATAAGTTAGTCCTTTTTAATGACAGACTAGTACTCCATTGTACGTGTGTGTAGAACATTTTCTTTATCACGATCATGCATCAGTTAATGGACACTCAGATACTTCTCTATCTTGGTTCTCGTGAGTAGTGCTGCAATAAACATTGGAGTGCAGATATATTTGTGAATTCCTGAATTACTTTCCTTTGGGTGTAGACCTAGTAGTGGGATTGCTAGATCCTATTTGACTTTAAGTTTTTTAGGAAACCTCTACACTGTTTTTTCATAATGGCATCATTAATTTACCTTCCCACTCACCACATGAAAGAGTGGCCTTTTTCCACAGATTGGTTCACTGGTAGATATGGAGCCCCCCTATATATCAAGCTCATTATGGCTACTATCCAGGACTGCTTTTCACTCAGTTCAGTCCACCCATTGCTATCCTAGAAAACTCTGATCAGAAATAAAATAACTCAGCCCCAGCTGGGCTGTCCCTAAAATCGAGGCACTGACAACTTTACATCTCAGCACAGAGCTATGCCATGTGTCTTCCAGGCTTAGAAGCTGAAATATAGATGCTCAACTGGGAGAAAAATTGAAAGGGGAATGAGCACATCATTTTTTTGTTTGATTTTAATTTAGATGTTCTTTCCTAGCACAGATTAAAATTGACACAAGTAACATTTTATCTAATGAGGTAACAGCCTGAAAGCCCAATTTAAGGGTGGCTGCTTTAAGAATGTTCTGTCAAATTTCAAAGCTCTGAAATTCACCGTGTGATGCCACAGTGGAGGTTTGATAGCTCAGACCGCCTGCTAGGCACTCAATAAATATATGACAACAATTGATTAAACCACAGATGCAGCTTAATGATTAAGTACCACACACCTCTTATGCCATATCTGTAACAAACAGCTGTTTAGTTACTTTATCAAAACTCACCAATTTCAACATCAATGTGATGACCACAGAATATATGTCATTTTCAGAAAAGTTGACATTAGATTTTTGGAGTAAAATATTGTATCTGACTAGTGGTCTCTCATCTGACTTTTCATAGTAGAGGAGGAAAAGCACAGAGTTGGAATCCATGAAGACCAAAGAGCAAAATGTGACCGGTACGGCAGTATAAGTAATTAAACTCTTCACACAACAAGTTAATCTTATTCGAAAGAGTAGGAAATGGGGTGAGTGGTTGTGTGGGTACTAACACCTAACGAAGTTCAAAATCAAAGTATTTGCCTAACAGATCTTAATTACTAATCCCACTTCACTTACCTCAAACTTTGAAACATTCGATGAGTTTGACATGAGATGTCTGGTTCATTCTTTTTTAAAGTTTTATTAATATATAATAATTGTACATATTAGTGAAGGTACAGTGTGCTTTTACTAGTCCAATGATACAATATGTAATTATTCATTCAGGGTAATTAGTATACCTATCATCTCAGCCATTTGTTATATCCCTTTTAGTTACTTTGAGATACACAACAAGTTGTTGCGTGTATATTTTTATTTGTTTGTTTTTTAAGGTTTTTGCCATAGAGCCTGTGCACTTGCCAGACACAGTGAGCAGGAAGACAAGAAACCACCCTCTAAAGGGGATGGCCATGCCGCAGTCTCTTCTCTTCTAGGGATTTTGTCTATGCATGCACATGCACATACACCCAGCATGATTTTCAAGCCACCAGGTCTGAGACCTGAACTGCAGTTGGCCACATGCGAGTCCAACACCTTAACTACCATGCCATCTACAGGCCCCTGCCATATATATTCTGCTCACTGATTTTTTTCTTTTTTTAGTGCCACCAGAAATTGTTTGTCCTTTCTATCTATGGTTCTATTTCCATTCATCGACATCCCTCCTCCACCCTCCTTTTCCATCCTTCCCAGCCTCTGCCAGTCAGTCTTCATCCCTGTACCTTTAAGGGGCATTTTTTTTTTTTTAATATCCACATATGAGGGAGAACATGTAATGTTTCTCCTTCTGTGCTTGGCTTATTTCACTTCACATGATATCCTCCAGGCTGTTCCATTTAAGATCAAATGATAAGTTAGTCCTTTTTAATGACAGACTAGTACTCCATTGTACGTGTGTGTAGAACATTTTCTTTATCACGATCATGCATCAGTTAATGGACACTCAGATACTTCTCTATCTTGGTTCTCGTGAGTAGTGCTGCAATAAACATTGGAGTGCAGATATATTTGTGAATTCCTGAATTACTTTCCTTTGGGTGTAGACCTAGTAGTGGGATTGCTAGATCCTATTTGACTTTAAGTTTTTTAGGAAACCTCTACACTGTTTTTTCATAATGGCATCATTAATTTACCTTCCCACTCACCACATGAAAGAGTGGCCTTTTTCCACAGATTGGTTCACTGGTAGATATGGAGCCCCCCTATATATCAAGCTCATTATGGCTACTATCCAGGACTGCTTTTCACTCAGTTCAGTCCACCCATTGCTATCCTAGAAAACTCTGATCAGAAATAAAATAACTCAGCCCCAGCTGGGCTGTCCCTAAAATCGAGGCACTGACAACTTTACATCTCAGCACAGAGCTATGCCATGTGTCTTCCAGGCTTAGAAGCTGAAATATAGATGCTCAACTGGGAGAAAAATTGAAAGGGGAATGAGCACATCATTTTTTTGTTTGATTTTAATTTAGATGTTCTTTCCTAGCACAGATTAAAATTGACACAAGTAACATTTTATCTAATGAGGTAACAGCCTGAAAGCCCAATTTAAGGGTGGCTGCTTTAAGAATGTTCTGTCAAATTTCAAAGCTCTGAAATTCACCGTGTGATGCCACAGTGGAGGTTTGATAGCTCAGACCGCCTGCTAGGCACTCAATAAATATATGACAACAATTGATTAAACCACAGATGCAGCTTAATGATTAAGTACCACACACCTCTTATGCCATATCTGTAACAAACAGCTGTTTAGTTACTTTATCAAAACTCACCAATTTCAACATCAATGTGATGACCACAGAATATATGTCATTTTCAGAAAAGTTGACATTAGATTTTTGGAGTAAAATATTGTATCTGACTAGTGGTCTCTCATCTGACTTTTCAGCTTCCCCCAGTGGCCCATAAATGAAGAGAAGAAAATAATTTTATACGATAATGTTAAAATCAAGTCACTACACTCACTGCCAAAATTAAAGAGCTTTAAGTAACAAATGTCACAGCACTTCACTGGCAAATTTGAATAATTGAACTACATTTGTGACTGTACCAAATGAAACAAAGCAAACATGAGGTTTGGGAAGTAGTAGGTTTGCAGGATGTGGCTCCAGTCTATAACTAATTTCTCCATCAATAGGCAGCAACCGATACCCATCAGTGGAGCTGCCTTTGGTGTCAGCCAGAAAACTCCCTAGCCACTGCTCAATCGTTATCACAAGCTTACTTTCTATATTTGTAAGCCGTCATTCTGAGTCAACATGGTACAGGACACTACAGAACCTACTGCTTCCTGTGAGGCAGATTCCCCACAACGCACTATTGATGAAAGAAAAAGAACGGAAAAAAAGGTTAGTTATTTCGGGGATTTTCCCTGTTCATGTATCTAGTTGGTTTATAGAACTAACCTGAAAAAATCAGGAAAGACACAGCCTTTATTCTTAACACCAAGTGTAGTTGAAATGTACCCTACATGCTAGACATGGTCCTAGAACTTGCACGGTGTAACTCACCTTCAAGCTGTAGTGATGAGATGGGCAATCTACCAATATCAGAAAGAACACTAAGGAAAACTATAGATCAAATACATGCTTCCTATGTGAGAGCATCAGCTCTAAACAAAGAATAGTTTGAACACAGATTTTGGAGACATTGGAAAAAAGAGCTTGTAGCACAGTGTAAATATTTACTTACTTCTATCAGGAAGAGATGGCATAGTGTGACCGTAAGATGTGCTAGAAAGACCTAACTGCTCTCATTTGGCTATAAGGCGATCTGACAGCTATGAGATAAGAACAAGAAGCAGAAAGAATAATACACATAGGAGGTTGAAGGCAATATTCTGTACCCAGAACATAGTTGTTAGTCTTAAGGAAGAATAAAAACTCAATCTTAAAATACCCACTGAGACCGTAAGAAAATTATTGATGGGAAGTCATCATCAGAAATGTACAAGGAGAAAACTTGCAAAAGAAAATATGAGGACTATGAAAGACAGGGAATGGACCTCCAATATAAAAAGTATAGATGTTCATGTGTCGGGGTTGGTGGATAGACAAGTCATTTGAGATAGAATTAAGGAGAACTCTCCCAATTTAAGACGTGTAAATCTGAAACAGAATGTTACTCCTAACCTAACAACTATAAAATCTATAACATCATATTTTTTGAGCTCATCAAGACAGTGAGTTTACAAGATAATAAGGTAAACCTAGTTCCAGATGGTGACATTCCCTCTTACGGGCTGCAGTGCCTGCATAGAACAGAGGAGAGTCCATATACAGAGTCTCTTTCCCTCAGTAGCTCATTTCTCTAGGCCTCCGCCATGCCTACCTCATAGCCTCCACCAGGTGTCCTTAGGAAAGACTGAGGAGTAGAACAAGAGACCAGAATGAACTCCTTTTGTGGCACAGGCTTGCAGGGCTGCCAAGGCTTAAGAGTGAAGGACTCACACCTAGAAAAACATATCAATGCCTTAAGCTGTGCATGAATGAAAGACAGTCAACTGTTGTTGCCAGACTTCTTTATGAAACGAAACGGAAGCAAGGTACATCCAAAGCAGAAGCAAAAGCCCACTCTCTTCTGGGAAAATTTGTTGCAGGAAGAGGGGAAGGAAATCCTTCTTTCCCCAGGTCCAAGGCAAAGGTTGCCTGGGTACAGCTAACACTCTTCTGCTGACTGAGAAGGAACAAAGAGCCTCTCACCCCTGGTCCTATGTAAAGGCTGGATGTCTCTGAGAGATAAAAAAAAGAAAAAAAAAAAAACTGCTGCCTTCCCCAATTCTGCCCTAAAATAACAGGACAAAGCCCTCCGACACTGAGGCAAAGGCAGGAAATCTGCTGCATCTCAAGGCCTTACTCTGATACAAGACAAAAAATTATTGCCTATAGGGTAAGAAGAGGAAATTCACTCATAGTCAAAATTATTCACCAATACAGGAAAAATTTAAATCCTACAGGTAAAGAAACAAGAAACACACCCGCTCTATAGACTCTGCACCACATATGAGGAAGCATTGGTCTACCATAAGGGAAGAACCAGACAATGCCCCACTCCTGAGTGTCAGGTATTGCAGGTACTCAGGGCCTCCTAGAGAATGATGCAGGGGCAGAGTCGAGAAATGCACTTCCCACCAAATGAGTCCTGTAAAAACGATACACAACAGCAATCTCTCATTGTGAAAGACTTGAGCACTGGAGAGAATCCCTCTGTGACACAGGTACACAAGACCTGGTGAAAGCACAGAATGGAGTGCTAACGAGACAGCCCAGCACACCCAGATCCACTGTCACGGATAAAGCACATCCCCCACAAAACCCAAATGTTGATGTCCTAAACCTTGGTGTCTCCGAATGAGGGAATATTTGATAAGAGGGTTGGTGTTAATGTATTTAATTAAGTTCAGGTAGTCTCATACTGGAGTAGGATGGGGCCCTAATCCAATATGACTAACAGTCTGATAAAAGACATTTGGAGACAGAAACCAAGACAAAAGAACTCCATTGAAAGATTAGAGTTAAGCAGCCACAAGTCAAGGAACTACCAGAAGCTAGGAAAGTGGCCTTGGGCAGATTCTTCCGTAAGTATTTTCAGAAGGAACGTGAGAGGGCCAGCAGGTGTAATGGTGGTTGCGGTGCTGGATTCCCTCATGGCCAACTGCTACTTGAGTCCCAAACTTAGCGACTTGAAAAATAATGCCAGACACATGTATACACCCCAAATTCCAGGAGAATAGAAGAAAAGGAATTGCAACATGGTCATCTCCCTTTGGGGGTGATTTCTCACTTTCCCTCTCTCTGTCTGTCTCTCTCTCTCTCTCTCTGGTAAGTGCATACACCCTGTGCTAAAAAACTAATTAACCAAATAAATAAATAAAATAATCAAGTTTACACTGGTTCATTTCAAAACAAGACAGACGTTATTCATAAAATAAATACATAAAAGGGGGGGGGAGTGGGGACGTGGCACACTTCTTGGATCCAAAATTCTGAGACAATACATTTCTTGTGTTGAGTCATTCAGTTTCTGGTTACCTTTGCTGAAGTTTCTTTTTATTCTATTTTCCTTTTACTGTATCACCATTTATTTTAATTGTTCTTTTGGTCTGAATATTTCATTAAAGTTGGAACCTCTGGGCTGGCATTAGTGCAGTGGTAATGCACTACTCAAAAAGAAGTCAGATCTCACATGCAAACGTTGTTCAACTCCTTGACCCAGTCAGCCCGAAACATGCCAGGTATGTATGTGAGTATCCAAGAGATGAGGGACTAGAGAACTGGAGGAAGGGGACTGGCGTGCATCCAGAACCTGCAGAGATCCTCATCTCTCTCTCACACTGTTTCTCTCCCTTTAGATCTGTCTCTTTCACATGCGGACTGTCATTGCTGTCATGAATAAAGACAGAACTGGACCCATGTTTGATCTCTTTTAAAAACTTCACTTCCCCATCTCAACTTTTCTTTTAATGTAGAAATTATGAATCTTTAAGAAATATTACAAAGAAGTTCTGGTACAGAGCTTCTTCCCTGGATACAACAGCTTCGTTGGTTTCTACCCGTTATTTGACACTAAAGCAAATCACACATCCTGTTTTTGCCAGTGGATCTCTCTGTTCTTCTAATAATGACTGGAAGAACCAAACCAAGCATAAAAACCCAGATGAACTCAAGTTTAACCAAAAAATTAATAATAATTTGTTAACTTCTTGGTGACCTAACATTTTTTTTCTTGGCAGATTACATATATGATATACTGAAATAATCCTTCCAAGTCAAGGTTAAAATATATATTTTTTAAAATTTGTTGTTTCTGAAAATGTTAACTGGATTTAAAGCAAAATGATACAGCATATTATAAGTCGGTAAAGGATAACAAGCAGTAGTAGTGGTTATTCTGAAAGATATGCAAAGAGGCATGATAAAGGTTAACTATGTAGGTTTCCTACATAAGTAAGTTTCCTTTCTGGTCCTATAAATTTCTGAATGATGATATTCCTAAGAAAAATGAACAGACTTATACCAATATGCATTTTTTTCTTTTTCTTGTATCACCTAGTATTATAAGCATTTTTACTATTTAAAATACTCCTATTACTTTGTCACATAGGTGATGACCTTAGCCAATCTCAGAATATTCTTTTTTTTTTCTTAATGAGGTTTTTTTCCAAAATGTTAACTGGATTTAAAGCAAAATGATACAGCATATTATAAGTCGGTAAAGGATAACAAGCAGTAGTAGTGGTTATTCTGAAAGATATGCAAAGAGGCATGATAAAGGTTAACTATGTAGGTTTCCTACATAAGTAAGTTTCCTTTCTGGTCCTATAAATTTCTGAATGATGATATTCCTAAGAAAAATGAACAGACTTATACCAATATGCATTTTTTTCTTTTTCTTGTATCACCTAGTATTATAAGCATTTTTACTATTTAAAATACTCCTATTACTTTGTCACATAGGTGATGACCTTAGCCAATCTCAGAATATTCTTTTTTTTTTCTTAATGAGGTTTTTTTCCCCCTAGGGAACATTTGTTCACCAGAGGGGGAGAGAGAGAGAGAGAGTGAGAGAGTGAGAAATCAACTTCCAGGGGAATGGCCATGCCACAATCTCTCTTCCTCCATTCTCCTTCCCGGATCTTGGGACAAGCATGCACATGCACCTCACATGATATTCAAGCCATGTGGGACTGGGACTGGGATTCGAACCACAGTTGACCATGTGGGAGTCCCAGCAATATAATCACTGCACCATCTGCTGGTCCCTCATTTTTAACTTTTATCCAGGATAAAGCAAGTTATTATTTTTCAAAATTCATCTTCAGTCACCAGAAATTCCACTAATCTATATTATAAAATTATTTTTGAATTATTTTATAGTTAAAGAAAATATTCTAGGTTCTAAGATTTCTTATATATTGATCTTACTCTTTTGGAAAATGAAAATAAAAATTTCTAAGAAATTCATGGGATTTGGGGCACACGTGCACATACACCCAGCGGGAGTTTTAAACCACTGGGTCCAGAATTCGCACCACAGTTGATTATGTGAGAGTCTGGTGGCATAACCACTACACCCTCTGCTAGTCCCTAAACTATTTTTTTAATAACTTTATTTGTTTATGTATTTATTTATAATTTGACAAGAGAGAGATAGACAAAGTAAGCTGCCAGGTCTGGGACTCGAACCATTGTTAGCCATATTGGAATCCAGCACCTTAACCACCACACAACCTGGTAGATCCCCAAGCTAATTTTTATCTGCAGAAATATGTGTCAGGGTGAGACAGTGGCACAGCAGTGAAATGTGACTCTTGTTAGGCTGACCTACAGAGGAAGGCTTGAGGACCTCCCTAAGGGCATTGGGCACGTGTTCCCAGGATCCAGCACTGGTGAAGCTGGGGAGGTACCGCAGCATCAGGAACCTATAGAGAGCGCTGTTTCTCTTTCTGTTTCTCTCTCGTTGTCTCTATCATGCATGGAAGAACTTAAGAAGCCAATTGTTAACATTTAAATAAAAAAAGAGACCCTGTTTGGAGTGCTGCCTATCTGTCTACCTCTTTCTCTTTTCTGGCCATGAAGTAAATTTTTAAAAAGAAAAGGAATATTAACTGTTTATTCAGTATTTCAAACATTTGAACAAAACATTTTATTCCTATCATGAATTAATACTTGCTTATGATCAACTTCTGTATTATATTATAATCTCAACTTCAATGTTTTCACCATTCTGTAATTAATACATGTTACTATGACACTAGGCAATTTTTTTTCATGATAAATCTCTCTTCATGAAGGATGGGGTATATTGATTTATATTCTGGCAGAAGCTCACTCTATAATCTACATAACAGCTTTGAATTTTCTGGTATCACAGCTGTGTCCTCAGAACACACTCTTACAAAACCTTACGCTTCAAACTATACTTTAAAACTTTCTAATCTTTTATAATTTTGTTTCAGAGTTATGTTTTCTAGCAATGCAGCCAGAAAAAGTTCTCTCTTCCATGACTGCTGTGTTCAAATCATACATATATTAAAAAATTGTCATGTTAGCTATCTGAGCATCTGCAAATTTTAATGAAAATACTTTGCTAGCTTTGTTCTCTGAGATGGTCGTCTTTGTCGTTAGCCATTCTGGAAACATCATTATGGTATCAGCAGAAAGGGGTATCAGTATTACTGTTTCTCTACTACAAACACAGTCAATACTTTTTTAAAAAAAATATATCTATCAGTACTTGTTTTTTTTTT